>NC_050576.1:38646572-38741572 GCF_011100635.1 Trichosurus vulpecula | reverse complement strand
CATTCATTTTCCCCTCAAAATCTTTAGAGACTCTATCATTTCCCCAGAGATACCACCCCAGTGCTTCATCATATAGTTGGTAAGGAAAGTCTTCCTGATGCCCAATGCAGCTAGCATTGGATTGCACCCTGGGCCTGGAGGCAGGAAGATCTGAACTCAAATCCAGCCTCAGATACTCACTAGCTGTGACTCTGGGCAAGTCACCTGACTCTGTCTGCCTCAGTTTCTGCAACTGTACAATAGGGTTGAAACAGCACTTACCTCCCAGGGTCATTGTATCAAATAAGATAATATTTGTAAAGTGCTCAGTATAGTGCCTGGCATACAGTAGGTGCTATATAAATGGCTTCTTCCTTTCCAACCCAAATCTCTTCTCCTCTGCTTTAAACCAGAGGCTCTTAAGCTTTATTACATCCTGGCAGTCTGTGAAGCCTATGGGCCCCCTCTCAGAATCATGTTTTTAAATACCTGAAGGGAATACTAAATGTCTTTTCCCACTCAAGGTCAGGTATTTCCTGAAATATAGGGACCCAGTGATCCCAGGTTAAGATCCCCTGTTTTAAAACTATTTTATCTCCTTTAGATCTCCAAAGACAAAGAAATCAATTTTTCTGTCATAAAGAGAACTGGATTTGACATTCATGGTTTGAATTCTGCTTGTAACTTTTTTACTTTGGGCCAGATACCTAACCCCTTTGGGTCTCAGTTTCTTTATATGTAGAATGAGAGGACTGGATAAATGAGGGATAGAGAGCAGAGAGCTGAGGGTAGAGGAGGATAGAGAATGCTAACTTGGAGCCACACAGGACTGGGATTCAATTTCCCCTCTGACATTTACTAGTGGTGGGACCAAGGGCAAATCACTCTGTTTCTCTGTTTCCTTATTTGTAAAAATAGCATCCTAAGTAGTACATAACGCATGGGGCTGTTGTAGGTTTCAATGAAATTGTCTGTGTCAAACAGCACCAGAGTACAGAGAAGTTATTGTTTGTCCTTCTTTCTTGAAGAGGACCATGATATCAGGAAGATGATGCCATGACTTGGAAGTGAATTGGATTTGAGTGAGGGGTGTTTCAACAATCCAGCTAGCAGCTGCTGTGGGGGGTGTAAAACCAACAACAACCAGCTCACAGAATGCTGCAAGCCCAGGTCCTTTTGATCTGCTTTACTAAGGAAAGAAATGTTAAGGGGTTAACAATCTTACTTTAATCCAACATACAAATATCATTCACTTAGTTCAGGGGAAAAAGCCAGCACCCTGAACTTCAGAGCAAATACAATCAAATTACAAACAGACCAAATGCAATTCATAGTTACCAACATCTGAGTTCAGCCAGGTATCTCGACAACGGCTGGCTCAGAGTCACGAGTCACTACTGCTGCAGCTCAGAGTTCCAAAAAAGGAAAGCCAACCTCTGGTTTTATATATCTTGTTAAGGGTCAAAGGTGAGTCACACATGCGACTCACCCATGAGACCTAAAATTGTCACAAAAAAAGCGACTTAAACCCACGTGGTCTAAAAGCCTCTGATGTCACAAACATGTCACTCAAACCCATTTAAACTAGGCTTTCCCTTGAGGCAAGGAGGTCATCAAGGACTCGTAATTTAATCAAGGAAATAAAGGCCAAACTCTTCAAGGGCACTTGGTTGAATAAGTGCTAAGAGCCCATCTTGATTCCCAATACAGAAGACTGTGCAAAGTCACCAGCCTCACTTTCTCCTCTGGAGCCATCTGGGTCTACTGGCAAGATACAGATCAGGACAACTGCAGACGGCCCCACACAGAGAAATACCAGCTCTTGTTAATACAAGTTCCTTCCTGGTTCTCAGTTCTATGATCTATTCTGGAGGATAGTTCTTTAATCACAACCTACAGTAGGCTAGCAGTCCTGGTTCCTTGAATTAGCCATCGTAAGGAGTATTTCCCATTTATTTCCCATTTGCTCCCATCTTTTCATGGTAACATGATAACATAAAACATGGGGCCACACCTTAGAAGAATATACTGATTTAGTTCCTGTGCTATTCAATGTTCTACCTAGAGTTTAGTTAATAATAATAATTAATAATAATAAAGATAATTAATAGCTAGCATTTATATAGCTCTTTGAGGTTTACAAAACACTTTACCTATGCTGTCTCAATTGGTCTTCACAAGAACCTGGGAGGTTGTTGCTATTCTCTTGTTTTACAGGTGAGGGAAGTGAGGCTGAGAGGTTAATCTACTTTCCTAGAATCATACAGCTAATATCAGGTCTTCCTGATTCCAAATTTATTACTCTAGCCACTGTACCATGTCACTGCCTCTTACTGAAATTCCAAGTAAGCATTAGTCCTTATGCCCTTTGGGAATCAGTGCTAAGATCATATATTTTGAGCTGGAAAGGTCTTCAAGGTCACCTAGTCCAAAGCTGTCATTTTGTGGGTGAGAAAGGTTGAGAAACTTACCTCAAGTCCCATTGGTAAGTGGCTGAGGCAGGATTTGATTCTAAGGCCCCTCTGGCTGCAAATTCAGAATTCTTTTCGTGGTGCTAGGCTCAAATTCTGGCATCTGGCATTGTTAGGAGCTATTGGGATCTCATTCATTCCTTCAATAATTCAATAAATGTTTATCGTATAGTCCTTGCGTGCACTGCAGTGTGCTGACCACTGGAGGAATAAGATACAAATCTTATCTTTAAGAGGTTACCTACAGGGCTGGTAGGAGGAAGTGAAATATGACCACAAATAACCCCTAAAATACAAATTAAAATAGGAGAGGCTCATAATGTAAAAAAAATCCCAGATTAGATTGAGAATAATCACTGCCAGTTAGAGGGATTAGGAAGGGTTTCCTGGAAGATAGAACTTTTGTCCTTTCTTGAAAGATGGTTGAGATATCAGTAGGCAGAAATGGGTGGGATTACACATGGGAAGATTATGGGAAACATCCATGAATAAGCTAACATAAAAGCATTTATTAGGGACAGTTAGGTAGCACCTGTGGATAGAGTGCTTGGCCTAGAGTCAGGAAGACCTGAGTTCAAATCTGGCTCAGACACTTATATGCTGTGTGACCCTGGGCAAATCACTTAACTCTGTTTGCCTTAGTTTCCTCATCTGTAAAATGGGCTGGAGAAGGAAATGGCAAACCACTCCAGTATTTTTGCCAAGAAAACCCCAAATGGGGTCACAGAGAGTTAGACACAATTGAAACAACTAAGCGACAACTAAAGCTTTTATTAATTACTTACTATGTGCTAAGTATTGGGGATATAAATAACATTGCAGAATAAAGATAATAACAACAGCTAGGGTTCATAAAGCACTTACCATGTGCCAAATGTTATCTGAATTAATCCTCACAATAGCCTTGTGAAGCAGGTGGTATTATTATCCTTATTTTATAGTAGGGGAAATGGAGGCAAACAGAGGCACACTTGCCCAGGGTCACACATCTAGTAAGTGTCTGAGGCTGTATTTGAACTCAGGTCTTCCCGACTCCAGGCCAGGTGTTCTATCCACTGTGCTGACTATTAAAATGTGTAATACGGTTTGTCCATGATGGGGAATATCTTACCAAATACAACAGAAATGCAACTCCTGCCCTTGAAACACACATCGATCCCACAAAGCCATATATTTCTCTTCTTGTACAGATGCCAAATTAGCATAGCTCTTTTCAACATCATAACTGCCAAAGTGACAACTCAGTGTTCCGTTTTTGTTCTCCGGCAACCATCCTCTATTATAAATTGTCCCTGTTCGTAAGCCACATTTATAACCGTGCAGGATGCCAGCACGACCTGATACTTGAAAGTAGAGATGTCATTTTTTTTTGACTCTGGATATCATTCATCACCAGCAGTAAATGCTTGAGGACTGGAAGTTAGCCAGCCATTCTGGTAATCATGATGAAGAAGTTCCACGAGGCAGTAACTTACTGCCACTGCCCTTCTCTAGACTCAGTAGTAGTTACTGTACTCATAGCAACCACTAACTGTAAGGTGAGAAAGAAAGCGTCACATTTCCATCCCCCGATATACCATAACCCTGCCATCTAAATACGGATTCAGCAATGAGTGGTACCAATTAGAGAGTAGGATGCAATTCTCCACTCCCTTCCATTAGAAGGAAAGAAGAGAGCAATGAATTCATCAATGGGTATTTTATTCATTGCCCCCTCTGTGCTAGGCACTGAGGAGACTCCTCCTCAAGGTGCTTACACTCTGATCGGGATGATGAGTGCATATATAAATATAAAGTGAATACATTCAAACAGGTACAAAGCAATTGAATACCAGGTTATTTGAGGGGGAAGATGCTAGCAGCTGTGAGGGTCAGGAAAGGTTTCAGGCAGAAGATGATACTTGAGTTGCATCTTAAAAGTATTTAAGAATTCTATGAGGCAAAGATAAGGAGAGAGTGCATTCCAAGCATATGAAAAAGCACATACAGAATGTGTTATGACTTCTCTCCTGGCATTAGCCATGTGTGAAATGGGCTAAAATTCAATATTAGCCATAACACCTGTCTGATTATTATTGTTATTATAAACCAATATTGTACCATCTTTTGCCTTTATTTGTATCCCTAAGACTAAGTATAGTGCCTGGTGCAGGATAAGTACTTGAGAAATGTTTGTTGATTGAAAGACTGATCTACATACCTACTGGCTGAGGGGGAACTTGAATCCCAAACTTTTGACCTTTTTGACTATGCCACATTGCTTCTTCACTTAGGAGTCATAAGATAGGATGAATTCACATGTTCAAAGTTCCTGCATGTAGTACTGCCCTTTCCTGTCCATACTCCCTTTAATTCTCTGCATTTCTGCTGGCTGTGGGGCCCTTGTAAAATGCTCTACATTAGCCACCTAATTCAATTCAAATCAACAAACATTAATTGCCTACCAGGTGGTAGCCACTGGAGATACAAAGACAGATATGTGGTCTGACCAGGGCAGAGTTTCTCATCACTTGTAATAGACACTATGATCATTTATTAATGCAGCCTCAAAGGGCATAAGCTTTTTTTGGATTCTATCTAACACTATTGACTTATATTGAGCTTTGAGTCCAATAAAGCCCCAGGGTCTTTTTCACATATCTTGATAGCTATTCAGGTCTTCCTTGGCCTGTATTTATCCAGATGATTTTTGAACCTATTTGTGGATTTTACATATGTCCCAACTGAATTTCACTTGAGTAAATTTGGTTCATTTATAAAGGCAGTGTGATAAGTTGGATAGAAAGCCAATCTTATAACCTGGAAGGACATAAATCAGCCCTTTAATAAGAAGTTCTAATTCCCTAATATAAAATTCTTGCTTACTGTAATGACCTCTTTAACTGAGGAAAGAAAAAGAAGAACTGAATGATTCCTATATGTTTTATTTCTCAACAGGACATTATGACAAGCATGGGACATCACAGAAGTAACAACAGAGAGACTGAGTACACCATGACTAGAGGGCTGGGGAAATGGATCCAGTTCCTATCCTTAGATGTCTCACAGTGACATTAATCTGAGGACCCAACTTCCACTGCTTCCAAGGTAATCCCTAGCTAGGTAAGTCTAGCAAAAATGGACATAAATCTGGCCTGGCCAAAAGGGGCTCTTTGTTCTCTTTTAAGTCATGGTTGGGTTGGACCTGCAAGTGAGTCCAGTCTTTCATCCATGGCTACTCTATGCACCATTAAACTACAGTGTCTCATACAGAGCTAGAGATGAAAGACACTGATGTTGGAATTTTCTCTAGGAAAAAAGCAAGCTCTGATATTTCAAAGAGAAGATACTCAGATGAAATATATCCATCTCCTGGTGGCACTGGCAGGTGGAATGTGATTAGCATCACTGATTCCTAACACTAAGAAGCCTAAGGCTGCCTACTCTCTCCCTCTCTCTCTGTCTACCCAACAATCTAATGAGAGGGGAAGTGCAATTAAGCAGAGGCTGTTTAAAACTTAAGAGGACAAAAATGAATTGAGGTTTTGGGGTTTTTTATGGGAAGCAAATTAGCCCACAGTAGACTTATGCCTGGAAGCAGCCCACTTAATTTGATTATTTCCTGTGTCTTGAGGGTCAGTTTTATCTGTTAAGTCTGTCAGTGTTTCTCCATGCTAGAGCTTGCCACCATACTATAACAGGAATGATATTAAAAGTTGGAGAAATATTTATGAGCCACCTGAGAGCCAAGTCACTCCCCCAGTTCAATGTCCAATGGCAAGAACCAGTGCCCATAAACATTTAAAACCAGCTGAGAAACCCACATTGTCCTCCCGAGCTCCATTGATTTGAATTTCTTTAATTGTTAGTGATTTGGGAGCATTTTCTCATATATGTAATGGAATATTATCGTACCATGAAAAACATCAAAAGGAGTGATTTCAGAGAAAACTGGGAAGATTTGTATGAACTGATGGCAAATGAAATGAGCAGAATCAGGGGTGACAAATTTTACCATGACAACAACATTGCAAAAAAAGGAGCAACTTTGAAATACTTAAAGAATTATGGTCACTGTGATAATGACCATGACTCTAGAGGGTCATTCTGCTACCTACCTCCTGACAGAGAGATGAGACACACATTTTTGGACAAGGATCATGTGGGAACTTGTTGTGACTTGATTCTGAATATTCCTTGTGAGGAAGAAAGGAAAGAAACATATTTATTAAGCACCTACTATGTGCTAAGCATTACACTGAGCCCTTTATGAATATCTCATTTGATCCTCATAATGACCATGGGACGTAGATGCACCCTAGCATAACTGGGAATATTTTTGACACCCTCTGGATTTGGTCAAACTTGATTTATCTACAATTAGGGATCATATATCTTGTGAAAATCACATTGTAGTCATGCCAACCTTCTTTAGCAGTCCATCATCTCATTCAGAAATATAGGATGGCCCATAGATACTCTTTCCCAGTGCTTGTTCTGAGCAGTGCTGGGGATCACCCAAGCAGTAAATATGTGTTACTGTTATGCAGGGAAGGTGACAAATGTCAGTAGTAACCAGTCATACTTAACGATCTTAGAGGGCACTGCTTCTTCCCTGAGTATTTTCTTTAGTAAGTGAGCTTAAGAGTGGAGCCAAGGAGAGAAGGCTACACAGAGCTGCAGGCCCAGACAAAAAAATCTGTGGAATCTACTCTGGATCAAAAGCAATAACATTCTCTCTCCTACCCTCACAGAGTAAGATCGATGTTCATCCACTAATGCATTGTTGGTAGAGTTGTGAACTGATCCAACCATTCTGGAGAATAATTTGGAACTATGCCCAAAGGGCTATAAAACTGCATACCCTTTGATCCAGCAATACCACTAGTAGGTCTGTATCCCAAAGAGATCATAAAAAGGGAAAAGAACCCACATGTACAAAAATATTTCTAGCAGCTCTTTTTGTGGTGGCAAAGAATTGGAAATTGAGAGGATGCCCATCAATTGGGGTATGGCTGAACAAGTTGTGGTATATGAATGTAATGGAATACTATTGCTCCATAAGAAATAGTGAGCAGGCAGATTTCAGGAAATCCTGGAGATACTTGCATGAACCGATGTCGAGTGAAGTGAGTAGAACCAAGAGAACATTGTATACAGTTACAGCAACATTGTGTGATGACTGACATTGTTAGACTTAGGTCTTCTCAGCAATGCAATGATCTAAGACAATTCCAAAAGACTCATGATGGAAAATGGTATCCACATCCAGAGAAAGAACTATGGAGTCTGAATGCAAATCAAAGCATACTATTTTCACTTTTTTCGTGTTTTTTTTTCCTTCCTCATGGTTTTTCCCTTTCACATGACAAATGTGGAAATATGTTTAATATGATTGTACATGTGTAGCCTGTATCAGATTGCATGCCATCTTGAGGAGGGAGAAAGGAAAGGAGGGAAATTTAGAACTTAAAATCTTATAAAAGTGAATGTTGAAAACTAAAAACTAATTAATTTTTTTTAAAAAGATAGATGTTCATCATCCCCCCTCTTCCCTGGTCTTCTGGAATCACAACGACGTGTCTATTGCCTTCAGTCAATTCTTTTGATTAAGAACCCAAGTGCTTTTGAGGCTGAGTCCCCAAGGCTCTTAATTTCTCCACTGGCTTTCCCAATATACACATATAGAAAGTTATTACGCTACAGCCAACTACCCAGCATGTTGGATAAAGATAAGTCATGGTAAAGATCAGCTCTCCACCATCATCAATGTTCTTAGTGCTGGTTAATGTTGCCTTAGGCAGCTGATAAGGGCTTGCCCCCTTATGCACTGTATGACAAACCACTCTCAGGTATCCTTCAAGATAAGTTTAGGATTGCAACCATCTACATAGTCTTTGAACACCAAGGGCAAAGAGGAATGTGTGACTTCTTCCTTTGAGAGGGGTGGAGGATACTTTTTAAAGTGGAGTTGTAGCAAAAGAGGAAGATATAGTACAACTTTCCCCTTTATCCTATACACTCATTATCCTAGTTCTAATCTCTGGAGTTGCACAGAACAAATCTCCTTGTTCTCAAGGCCTCAATACCCTCTCTTTCCCTAACAGAAACCTGATTCCAGTCTTAGACTTTAGAAAATTCTAGCTGAAAATAAAGTTAAAAATTGGTGAATCCAGCCTCACTAACCTGAAGAAATTACTATTTACCCCTGTTTGAAACTTGTCTTCTGATATGTCTTCCATTTTCCATGATTTCTCAGAAAACACTAATAACGATTCACTCACAATTTCCTTCAAGACCTTGGGGTGTGAATCATCTAGGCCTAGAAACTTACACTCTTTCTTTTTTTTTGGCAGGGCAATTGGGGTTAAGTGACCTGCCCAAGGTCACACAGCTAGTACATGTGTCAAGTGTTTGAGGCCAGATTTGAACTCAGCTCCTCCTGACTCCAGGGCTGGTGCTCTACTCACTGTGCCACCTCCCCCCAAACTTACACTCTTTTAAAAAGTCTCTCTTACTAGAAGATATGGATGGGTTACAATCTGATTATTGGAAGGAGGATCCACATTAAAGAGCCCTTGAAGTATTTGATAAGGGGCAGATGCTTTGCTTGAGGATAGCTGTTAAAGTGGTATCCTATCCTACTGGGTCAAGAGCTTTTTGAAATTAGCAAATAATAGACACAGAAGGATCCTATATTCAATAGCCCTTACAGTCATTTATGTGACGATGTGTGAAGATATGATCTGCTGTAGAAAATTGTCTACAAAAGTCAATCTGTTCCCTTTTTATGTTTCATCAAAGATACCCTCAGCGCATGCATAGACTAAATATTTATCAAGAATTCATAGAAGCAAAAATGGAGGTATATGGTTTAGTAGTTACTAATGTCTTCTCAATCACTTTTCTGTGGTTGTTGAAGTTCTACTCAGAAGCTTTCCAAATACTATGGAGTGTTCCTCTCTTTAAGATTTTAAAAATGATCCCTGAGTGCCTTTAAAATCATATTATCTTCTGCATGGGATTTTTTGGATCCATTTGCTTTGCCAATTTTGTCTCCTTGAGTGTCATCATCATTTTCTCATGTTGTACATCAGGGCTGTGATTGCAGATCTGGTGGTTCTGCTATCATCACCAATAACAACATGTCTTTATAGAAGAGCTGGTGGATCAGTTCTGTTTCACATATTATTTGTTGTCCTTCATAGGATCCTCTAGATTTAGAATTAGAAAGGGCCTGGAAAGTTATTTGGTCTAATCCCCTCATCTAAAGAGAAGGAAAATGAGACCTGGAGAAATTAGATTTGTCCATGGTCACATGGGTAATGAATGGCAAATCCAAGATTAGAACCCATGTTCTTTGATTCTCAAATCCAGAATTCTTTCCCATACAGCATGGTCTAGTTTCATCTACATGTCCTTAAAGTTCAATCTGGCTTAGAAAATTTGTAATTGAAAAAATCTCTGAAATAGTACAGAATATACCCATTATAGTGCCTTTGAGCCTAATGGTGGAAAATTTATAAGGAAATGAGGCTGTAGAAGACTGAGATTTGTGTGTTTGTCTGTGAATGCACTATTCATAACTTAATTTTACACATTCACACTTCACAATTTCTACTTGTGTGTGTCAAGTCAACAAGCATTTACTATATGTCTACTATGTATGTACTAGACACTGTGCAAAGCATTGGGGATATCAAGAAAAGCAACAACAGACCCTGTCCTCAAGAAGCCAATGATCTAATGCTGGGAAACAACATGCACACAACTATGTATTCAAAAGATGTATACAAGATAAATTGGACATAATCTCAGAAGGAAGGCAACAGCATTGGAGGACCAGGGAAGGCTATGTACAGAACATGAGGTTTTAGCTGTGACATGAAGAAAGCCAGGGAAGCTAGGAGGTATAGATGAGAAAGAAGATTTTCTAGGCATGAGAGACAGGCAGTGAAAATGCATAGAGTAAGGAGATAAAGTATCTTGTGTGAAGAACAAGGAAGCTGGATTCACTGGATCGTAGATACATAAAGACGAATAAAGTGTGAGAAGACTGGGAAGTTGCTAAGTTGCTTTCCTTGGATCAGACATTTTACCATAGAGTTTACAATTACCTCTCTCCACCAAAAAAAAATCTAGTCTAATCCTGTCATCCAAAGAGGAGGAAAATGAGGCCTGGAGAAATTAAATGACTTGACCATGGACACATGGGTAGTAAGTGGTAATAAATTTAATTACGACAAAGAGAAAAAAATGAAAAAAACCCTAAATCTCTGGAACTATCCTAGGGAAATCTATCATGTGAGGAAAGAATGTCAAATATAGTAGTGATCTATTCTACTTATGGGCAAAAGTATGTAAACTCAGACCAAAAAAAAAAAAGACCAATGAAGGACTCTTTGTAGAGTCTAAGGAATCTTTTTTTTTCCTTAACCGGGATGCCAGAATCCTTTAAGAAAATTAAATGAATGCATTGACTTTTTTGCCTAAATATAGCAATTCAAAATAAAAACATAGTCATCTGAAGACAGGCATTGTCTAACCAGCATGCCTTGCATTCAGAGTCTCTAAGGTCACTCCACATTCATAGATTGTAGAGAAGGACTTCTTAACCTGGGCTCTGTGGATGCCCAAGGGATCTGTAGGTATATTTCAGTGGGTCTGTGGGCTTGGATGGGGAAAATCACATCTTTATGTTTTATAACTTGAATTTAGCATTTCCTTCCACACAAGAAGTTAAGAAAGCCTACTGTAGAACAACTGAGAAAGTTGGTAAATAGATACTTGGGAATCTCTAGTCCTAAAATAACTTAAAACCCATGGAGGAGGCCATCATTTTTCTGAAGATCAGCTTTACTCATATGACTAGTCATTACCACTGGAACACAAGGCTATATTTCCCCTGGGCTTATCTCATAGTAATCTGCCAGGCACATTGCTTTAGTGATACCTAATGCCAGTGCAAAAGAGATAAAATTTAATAATTCCTACTTTTTTTAAAAAAAGTAGTTATACTGTCTTTTAAAACATCCAGTCCAACAACTCCATCTCATTTTCCTCCACTTGAAGTTCTGTAAAAACATCTCCCAATAGTCCCATCAGAAAACTTCAACTTAGAAACCTTCTTATAGACTACTTCTCCAAATCATTACATGGGGCAGACTTAAATCCCCTGAACTGGAAACAATCCATCGAATCATTGGTTCTCTTTGCCAATGAGATAGGGAATATAAACTCAATTCAATCCAATACATCAAACAATTTTCAAGAGACAACTATGTGCAAATGCTGGGCACGGGGAATACAAGGACAAAAGCAGGTCACTGCCTTCTAGATGCTTACATTTTACTGGAGAGGTGTAACATCTATATCTATAATTAAATTCAAAGACAGATTAAATACAGTACTTTCTTCTTATTCATTCATTCATTTTTAGCATTCTTTTTTAAAAATTTTAAGCTTCAGTTTTTTTCCTCCCTCCAATTCACCTTCCCCACCCATTGAAAAAGCAAGCTATCTATCAATTATACATATGCAGTCATGCAAAACACATTTCCATATTAGCTATTTTACAAAAAAAGGCAAGAAAAATAAAGTGAAAAAAGTATGCTTCAATCTTCACTGAGTTCATCAGGTTTCTTTTGAGGTAGACAGCATCTTTGAACATGAGTCCTTTGGAATTGCCTTGGATCACTGTACTGATCAGAGTAGTTAAATATTTCACAGTTGATCATTGTTACAATATTGCTATTACTGCATATGATGTTCTCGTTCTGTTCACTTTACTTTGCATCAGTTCATGTAAGTCCTCCCTGGTTTTTCTTAAACCATCCTGCTCATCCCTTCTTAGTATTCCATTACAAGCAGATACCACAACTTGTTGAGTCATTCCTCAACTGATCAGCATCCCCTCGGTTTCCAATTCTTTGCCTCCATAAAAAGAGCTGTTATAAATATTTTTGCCCATACAGGTCCTTTTCCTTTTCTTTTTGATCTCTTTCAGATATAGGCCCAGGAGTGGCATTGCTGGGTTAATGGGTATGCAGAGCTTTATACCCTTTGGGCATAGTTCCAAATTGTTCTCCAAAATGGTTGCACCAGTTCACAACTCTACCAACAATACATTTAATATACTGATTTTTGCACATCCTCTCCAGTATTTGTCATTTTTCTTTTCTGTCATGGTAGCCAATCTGATAGGTATGGGGTGGTTCATTAAATATGCATTTCTCTAATTATCAGTGATTTAGAGCGTTTTTATGTACTACCGATACCTTTGATTTCTTCTGAAAACTGCATGTTCATATCCTTTACCATTTATTAATTGAGGAATTGTTCTCATTTTTATGAATGTGGTTCAGTTCCCTATGTATTTGAGAAATGAGGCATTTATTAGAGAAACTTGCTGTAAAATTCCTCCCCCCACCCCCGCCAATTTCCTGTTTTCCTTGTAATTCTAACTTCATTGGTCTTGTTTGTGCAAAAACATAACTTTCATGTAATTAAAATTATTCATTTTTATTCTTGTAATCCTTTCTATCTCTTATTTAGTCATATATTCTTTTCTTAGAGATCTGACAAGTAAAATTTTCCATGCTCCCCTAATTTGCTCATGATATCATCCTTTATGTCTAAATCATGTACCTGGTATTTTGTAATTGTGTTCATATAGTTCCTTGGTTTGTCTTGGCAAGTGGACTCTCAAGTATTTTATATTATCTGAAGTTATTTTCAATGGAATTTCTCTTTATCTCTTTCTTCTGGGTTTTCTTGACAATACATAGAAATTGCTGATAATTTATGTGGATTTATTTTATACTCTGCATCTTTGCTAAGTTGTTAATTGTTTCAGTTAGGTTTTTAGTTGATAGGGTTCTTTAAGTATACCATCATACTATCCGCAAAGAGTGATAGTTTTGTTTTCTTGTTGCCTATTTGTATTTTTTCAATTTCATTTTCTTGTCTTATTTACTATAGCTAACATTTCTGTATGATATTGAATAATAATGGTGATAATGGGCATCCTTGCTTCACTCCTGATCTTATTGGGAAGGCTTCTAATTTAACCCCTGTACAGATAATGCTTGCTGATGGTTTTCGATAGAAACTACTTATCATTTTAAAGAAGGATCCATTTATTCCTATGCTTTTTAATGTTTTAATACAAATATGTGTTGTATTTTTCTGTATCTGTTGAGATAATTATATGGTTTTTGCTGTTTTTGTTATTGATATGGTAAATTAGGATTATGGTTTTCCTAATATTGAGCCAGTTTTGCATTCCTTGTACAAATACCACTTGATCATAGTGTATAATTTTTGTGGTATATTAATGTAATCTCCTTGCTAGTATTATGTTCAAATTTTTTCCATCAATATTCATTAGGGAAGTTCTATGGTTTTCTTTTTCTGTTTTTTGCTCTCCCTAGTTTAGGTATGAAAACAATATTTGGTCATAAAAAGAATTTGGTAGGACTCCTTTACCTATTTTTTTCAAACAGTTTATATGGTATTAGAATTAATTGTTCTTTAAATGTTTGGTAGAATTCGCTTGTGAATCCATCTGATGTTGGGGATTTTTTCTTAGGGAGTCCATTAATGGCTTGTTTAACTTCTTTTTCTGAGATAGGGTTATGTAAATATTCCATTTCCTATTCCGTTCATCTAAGCAATCTATATTTTTGTAAATGTTCATCCATTTCACTTAGGTTATCAATTTCATTGTCATACAATTGGACAAAATAGCTCCTAATAATTGCTTTAATTCCATCTTCATTGGTGGCATATTCACTATTTTTGTTTTTGATACTGGTAATTTGGTTTTCTTTTTTTAAATCAAATTTACCACTGGTTTATATATTTGGGGAGGGGGTTTCATAAAACTGGCTCCTAGCTTTATTTATTAGTTCTATAGTCTTTTTTACTTTCAGTTTTATTAATTTCTCCTTTAATTTTAAGGATTTTAATTTTTTCTGTTTTTTAGTTGCATGCCCAATTCATTGATCTATTCTCTCTCTTTCAGTGATGTAAGTGTTTAGAGATACAAATTTTTCTCTAAGTACTACTTTGGCTGCCTCCCATAAATTTTGGTATGTTGTCTTATTATTGTCATTCTCTTTAATAGAATTACTATTTCTATGATTTGTTCCTTAACCCACCTATTCTTTAGGATTATATTATTTACTTTCTAATTAAATTTTAAGCTATGCTTCTATGGTCCCTTACTGAAAGTAATTTTATTGTATTATGGTCTGAAGAGGGTGCATTTAAGATTTCTGCTTTTCTGCATTTGTTTGTGAGTTTTTTATGATCTAATAAATGGTCCAATTTTGTGAAGCTGCCATATACAGGAAAGAAAAAATTATATGTTCTATCCCCACTCAATTTTCTCCAAAAGTCTGTCATATTTAACTTTTCTAAAATTATATTCATCTCCTTAACTTCTTTCTTATTTATTTTATGGTAGATGTATCTAGTTATGAGAGGGGAAAGTAGACTTTTAAAAGTGAGAAACTGCTAACAACTGTAGGAATCAGGAAAGGTTTAGGGTAGTAGGTGACTTTGAAGGGATTCTATGAGGCAGAGATGAGGAGATAGTACATTTCAGATGTGAAAAATCAGCTATGTGAAATAATTGGCAAGCAATAAAATGCATATTGGGGAATGTCTATGAGTAAATGTGGGGTCAGTTTAACTTGTATTCTTCTTAAGCACAAAACACATGCTTCTATTAATTATAAATGATCACATCTATGGTGGAGACACAATACCTTTGCTATTAAAGGGCAGGTCCCTCATATAGGAGGGACAAACTACTTAGTTATCAGTTTATCTAATGATTAATATTGAAAACCAGCAAACCATAGATATTAAAGTACATTTCTTATGTGACTGTAACTTCATCTCAAGGTGGGGTTTTTAAGAAACATTAGGAAACTTCATGGTTAAAGCTATCTATTCAACTGTGTCCTCTCTTACAAAACCTGTTTCTCCATATGCTTTCAGAAAGAGTTGTTCTTCTTTCTCTTTAGAGTGAATCTCAGTCTCCCTGATTTCATCTTCCCTCAATTCCTGAGAGATCTGATTTGCACACGATTCCACCTTTTGTATCCTCAGCCTCTCCCATTCACTAATCCTTTTCCTTTCTTATGGACAATTCCCTTATCTTGAAAAACACAACTTTGGTGAAGCCTGGTATTTCCTCTGTCTTTAGTTCACCTTACTTCTTTCCTCTGCCAAACCTCTTGTACACGTTGTTTGTGTCCATTGCTTCCATTTTTCTCCATCCGCTGGTTTCTTAAACCCATGAAATGATGTTTTCTCCCAACAATGTGTCCAAATCACTATTTGCAAGTCAATAATGATCTTCCCAGCAGAGTGTCTGGAACATCGTAAATGCTTAATAAATGCTTTTTTCCCCTTCCTTCCTTATGTTCTTACTGACCAATTTGATGCCTTTCTCTCTGTCTTCATTTTTCTGGATGTCTTCTCAGCTTCATTTGACATTACACACCACTCAGTGGGGTTTTTTTTGAGAATAATTCTCCCTTGACTTACATAACATTACACTACTTTGATTCTCATTTAACTGCTCCAAGTTGTTTCAATGATGCTGTCACTTAGTGTTATTTCCATTCTCACACCTAACTGTGGACATACTTGGCCCTCTGTTCTCTCCCTATGTTCTCTCCCTTAATGGATTCATCCATACCAAGAGTTGGCTGTATCTCCTCTCTGCTCATGATTTCTACAATTATATTTCTGACTGGTTCTACTGTTTTTTACATATCTGGACTACTTCTCAACTATTCTTGAAGAAATCTAATCACTAACATTTCTTAGACAAAGCTTTCACCATGTCCTTCCTTTACTCAAGATCCTACAAAGGTTCCTTATTGCCCATTACACTAAATCCAAAATAACTACCTGAATTTTGAGGCTTGTGATAATAATAGACATAACTCATCATTACCACCATCGCCACCAGCAGCAGCATCACCACCACCATTCATTTTTTAGCCCTGTTCTACTTATCTGACCCTATCACCTACTGTTCTGCAATGTATCCTCTGCTAGGAGGGAACTAGATTGTACAGTAGATAAGGTGCTAGAATTGGAAAAAGGAAGACCTAGTTCTCATCTTGCCTCCAACACTTATTAGCCATGTGAGCTTGAGGAAGTCACTTGACCCTGTCACTTTCAGTTTCCTCTTCTATAAAGTAGGTATAATAATATTGATCTTACAGAGATTTGTGAGGTGCAAATGAGATGATATAGGTAAAACACTTCGAAAACCTTAAAGTGCTTTGTAAATATTAGCTGTTATTATTACTTCAATAACACCAGCTTTCTCACTACCCCACAAATAAGCCATGTTCCTTACTGCCTCATACTTTCATTTGAATTCTTTCCCTTATCTGTAATCCTCCTGTCTCTTACCAAGTCTGACCAAATCTTTTTTCCTCCTTCTCTGTAAATACTATAAATACATTACTTTGCCTTTACAGTTGTTTAAGCTTAGCCCACTCCCTTCTTCTTACCCCCAAACTCTCCCACTCCCTTCATTTCTTACCCTAGTTTTGGAGTTTTGCTTAACTTATAGTTCCTTGTTCTTTCTTCCTTTTATGTAGTTACTTATCTATTTATTTCATTTTTCCCTCTTTTTTCCCCTCTCAGTTAAGTAGTTAGGTAAAATTCTCCTTCATCTCATCCTCTTCAATTTGTTTTGTTAATTAGGTTATTTTTATTTCATTTTCTGCACATTTTTATAAAAGTGATTCAGTTCCTTCATTCACATTATGATTTGTCTTACCATTTTGTCTATTCTAGACTTTTACCCTTTGAATTGTGGTCCTTATGTGGATTTAGTTCTTCTTTTGTCTATATTCCTCATGGAATTAAAACTTCTAAGTTACCTATATAGGATTCCCTCTTCTGAGTGGTTTCTGTATTATTGTCTTGTGGGCCATATTTTTCTAGTGCACCTCACTCATGTTAAGATATTGCCCCATGGAAGAAATTTACTCATGTTCCTGATTGTGGATTTCATTATTAACCATTACCCTCCCCATATAACATTTTATCCATTTGCCATGAAATCTCCCTCCCTGCCCCTGAGTCCATGTCTTCCCTTTCTTCTGGGGATCATTTGTCCCCAGGAGATTCCCCTTCTCATGAGGTAGGATCAGTGGCCTCTCTAAGCACCAGATCTCTGCAGATTTCATCCATTGTAAGGTCCCCATCTCCCTTTAGAGACAATCTCTGTTCCCTCATGGCAGCATTCACCAGTGGTACCCGGTCAGGCCACTGAAACAATTGTTCTCCTTTTCTTTTCCCCTGTTTCAAGCCATCTGGTTGCATCCTAGCCCAATCCCGTGTAGATCGTCTTCTTCCTGTAAGACTATAGAAGTGATTTTCCCTTCGTTTTTGACCTTTGGCTTGATTAAAGTACATCAAAGATTCCTCTCTATCTTCTTCCTCCTCTCTCCCCCCATTCTATAATTTAGTCTCACAGAAACATTCCAGTGACAATAATGTCTCATTTATATAGTGCATTAAGATTTGCTAAGCACTTGATATGATTTATCCCATTTGATTCCAAACTTAGGGATTTCTCATCTTGTAATGTTTTAAAAAATAAATGTATTGAGTACAAAATCTTGTGCTTACTATCTTTGAGACCCTAGACAAGTCACTTAACCTTTCTGAGTCTGAGTGTCCTCAATTTTAAGATGGGGGGTGTGATAATAGCACCTATCTCTTAGGCTTGTTGTGGAGATGAAATGAGATAATATACTATGAATAGCACATTATATGCCTTAAAGAGGGATAAATGATAAAGCTAGATAAGTGATAAATCAAGATAAATTATAGCTGTCCTTGTTGTTGTTTGATGAACTTTGTTTATAGTGTCAACAGGGAATCAGGTTGTTGAGGGCACCGAAGTACACCACGGATGTTTAGCCTGAACAAAAGAAGAGTTAAGGGAGATATCATCGACATCTTCAAACATTTGAAAGCTCAGGTGAAAGAGGGATTGAATTTGTTGCCAAGGAAGTAGAACTAAGAGCTGAGTCAGCCTTCTGGTTGGGATTGGTTTAGTGATATTACCGATGCTCCTGCTTAGGTTGGACTGTTAGCCTCTGAAATTACTTCCAAAACTGAGATTCTATAATTCTGTGAAGAATTAAAAAAAAGAACTCTAGGCCTTTAGAGAAGAATAAATTAGTAAATGCATGCCAACCAGACATTGCCTTCTAAACTCAACCTCTCATTTTTGAAAGTGCTGCTTTTTGTCCAGGAAAATACTATCTTATTTAAGCTGTGTGAAGCAAATAGGGCATTCTTAATAAATGATTATTGAATCAAATTTAATTGAACCACTTATTTCATGGGTATTTTTCTAGTAAGCTAGTTAGATAAGAAACAACCACTTATTATCAAATACATGAAATTTGGTAGAGGGTATTCCTCAGAATGTGAAAAATGCTAGAGCTAATATGAGTTGCCTAATTTGAGGGCCCAATCTATTGGAAAGCAAAGATAGAAATAATACCTAATAACTACATCACTATCCTATTGATATACTTCTTTATTTCTCACTTCCCTGTACTCTATCATTCATTATTCTGGTGTGTGAGTGTATGTGTATATGTGCATGCATTATATGTTAGTCTACACCTGTGATTTCATCAGAGGGAGTGGGGTATGACTGCAGAAATACTGTTGACCAATGCATGTCAGACCATTTGATTAGATTGAAGTACATACTTGCTGCTCTTAACAGGTTTGGTCATCAGTTCAAAACTAACTAGCCCCTTCAAAAAAGAGTAGCAATCCTCAAATCTGATAGTATAAATTTAGAAGGTGGAGTTTTGCCTCCAGTTTGCAGGGGGAGTTGAAAAACTTCATAGAGACTACAGGAAGGGGGAAATTGTTGCCAAACCGGAAGGAAGATTACGAGAAGGCTATGAGGGAAAAGAACACATTGCTTTGGTTTTTGGTTTTATCCATCACCTCCATGTTATTTTTTTTTGTTTTCAATTGTGTTTAATCTTTTATTACTTTTCTTTTAATATTTCTACTTTTGTTCTAATTTGAGGTTAAATCCAGGTAGATTCTGCCCTCCTTCCTTTGGGAATTCATTTATGAATGAATGAATAGATGGGTAGATGGATGGGTGGATGGATGGATGAACAGAGGAAAAATCATCTATGTCTTGTTTAATTCCTCCTTCTGAGAAAAAAGTTGCTTAGATTCTTGATTTCCTATTCTATTAATCTGGGTACTTTACACTTTTGAAAAGACTCATTACTTTCTTTTACTTTATCAGTTTTGCTGGCATAGGATTGGGCATGATAATTTCTTATGGTTTTTTTTTTATTTTCTCTTGGTTTTTAGTGAATTTCCCCTTATTATTTTTAGTGTTGCTGATTTAATTTTCCTCTCATTAAAAACATCGAATTGGATAATTGTTTATTTTATTGTTTATTTGATTTAATTCTTGATCTCATTTTTCAGCTACATGTTTAATTCATGGATAATTTTGTTCCCTTTTGAGTCTGTGTGTTTAGATATCCAACTGTGGTGCAGTAGAGCTCTGGCCCCTGACACACAAAGACTTGAGTTTGTGTACCATTTTTAATGCATGCTGACAGTGTAACCCTGAGCAAGCCACTTTACTTTTTAGTGGTGCAGGTTACTCTATGATACTGTTCTGGATGGAGCTGTAGAGATGGGACAATTCATAAAGAGGCAATGATAAAGACATTATCAAAAATAATAGAAGAGTTAAGCTCCTATCCAGTTTGTGGGCAAGGCTCAGTTTACAATCAAACATAGGATACAGAGTCCACTGATGCTCTATGTGTTTAGTAACCATACATAGGCCACCAACAGAGCGTCACTGTTATAACATTTTTTTAAATTTAAATTTATTTATTTGACATATTTAGTTTTCAGCATTGATTTTCACAATAGTTTGAATTACAAATTTTCTCCCCATTTCTACCCTCCCCCCCCACTGTACAAAAAGGGCCTTAGAAAGTATCAGAGAGTAATGAAAATCTTGGAGGCTCTTCACATACTTTCAAAACTGCCTACAAGTACCTCCATTCATACAGAAACTTGATTCACATTTTAAAATGAAACATTCTTCTGGGAACCGTGTTGAACAACAAATATTTCCTTAGTTCTTTGGCCCTTTTCATCAGGGGATACTGAATGTGATTCTCCAAATCAGTGAAAACAAGTGAATTTCTTCCATTTTGAAGTTTTAAATGTTAATTTCCCACTACTCGTTTCTCATTCCAGTCTCTGTCTCCTAAAATCCTCTGCCTTCTTCTGGGTACTGACTTTTAGCAAGGATACCATTAAGCAATGCCCTCATAAAGTAGGACTTTTTAGCCTTTTTTGTGTCATAGAACCCCTTGGCAGTCTGGAAAAGCCTATGGATCCCTTTGGTGAATAATGTTTTAAATGCATATAACAATATACAAGAAAACCAATTGTACTGAAATACAATTATCAATTTAAAAAAGAAGTTCATAGACTCCAAGTTGAGAACTCTTGTTCTAAAGGGTTCATCCCATAAAATCATACATTGGATTTCCAAAGTTATTTTTCTAAGGATGCTAAAGTTACAAAGATGACATGAAAAAAAAGGTTCTTAAGAGGGACATGGAAACTGTCAAGAGGTATTGAGCAGCTACCCTCAGATGTGCTTACCTGTCCAATTGCTTTCATGTGGTCCAGGTCACTCTGCTCATATGTATACTAAGTTCCCCAAAGAGTCAATATCATCATGTAAAAGCATGTGTTCATTCAAGAGATGCTGTCTATGGTAGACTGATCAATAACCATTAACATTTGTCTTTACAGGTATATGCTTCTATAGTCAATCCCAGCCTCTCTATTCACCTCACAGATAGAAGCAATCGTCAGCAATGTCCCAAACCAGTGAGCCATTATCTATTAGACAGCTTTCTATACATCTTTAGATAGTGTGGTCAGAAACGTGTGATTTCAGTATGTAGTCAAAAAGATATGTTTCTGCAGGGTTTTAGCACAAGTTCTGGTCATCTATACTGCCCACTAAAATGAAACCCTTGTGCTTAGATTCCTCAGAATGTGCAAACCACCACTCAGCTGCTAGTCATGTAACTTGTAAGGTGTTAATTGGTATCAGCCGAAGGCAGTCTTCCTTGGCCCTCGTTAATATTGTGCCCCTGTTCTTTTTGCTATGCAGAAAGGACTCTAATAATTGAAATGCAGATGCATAGTTTCCCAGGTAGGGATGAGAAGAGCATTTCTAATATGTTCAAGGATACACCTGTTTTTCCTCTTCATTATACACAAGAGAAAAGGTCACAGTTTCCTGGTGACTTGTAGATGAAAAGGGGTGTTCCTGATTACAGCTGTTGCCTAGGAATTCAGCCAGTCCCAGAGGGCGAAGGGCAATCCTTAATTGCAAAGCTTAACAGGAAAGGACAGTAAGTTCCTCTATGAAAGGAGTCGCAATTATGCCAGGTGGGCCAACTAGAAACTGACCTTTGCCCAGCAGGGCTGTCTCCACTTAATTTTATTGGACACAGAAAATAGACTGAGTGTCATCCACCAGGAAACAAGAGAAAAGTAGTAATGATAATCATAATGATAATCATAGCTCACATTTCTATTGTGCTTTTAGGTTTACATAAGTTTTTTTTTTCCTTCTAATAATCCTGTGATTAAGGTAGCGTATTTATTATTAAACCCGCTTTATGAATGGGCAACTAAATTCAGAGAGGTCAAATAACTCATGGTAACTCAACCATTCAGTGTCTCAGGAGGAACTTGAATTCAGATCCCTTAGAAATCATCAGTGTACCAAAATGCCTGGAATGCCTTGCCTACTCAGCCCTTCCTCATAGACTCTCTCAATTCATCTTCAATTAAAAGTTCAACTTCAGTGACACATCGTAAAGTAAACCTACCCTATCTCCACTCCCAAATTGCCAATGACTACTCCTTGGATATTCCTTTGAGTCTTTATTTTTATTTAATTTTTGGTATGTATGTTGCTTCTCCCAAAGAATGCAAGCTTCCTGAGGGCATGAACTCTTCTGTTTTTTGTATTTTATTCCCAGTAACTATTCCCCTAGTGACCCAGTGTTGGTTCTTAAGAAATATTTGTTTGTGGTGTCATAGATTGAGAGCTATTAAGCAGCTTAAAAGCAATCAGATCCAACCCCCTTATTTTACAGATAGGTAAAGTGAGGCATAAAAAGATTGAGTGGCTTGCCAGTAGTCACACAGCTAGTTTCTGAAGCAGGATTTGAACCCAGGTCTTTCTGACTCCTAGTCCCGTGCCCTTCACATGAATGGATAGATGGATAGAAGTCACTTCAAACCATTCTATGCTTCCACATGTGATCTGACTCTCCCAGATCTCACTCATGCCCTTCCACAATTGTGGCACTCCTAAGGCATCTTTAAGCTACCCAATAATGGTGATAATTTTGATCTGGATATTTTGCCTGGCTGAGAGTCATGCAATGCCACTCTGTGCAAGGGAGAGTCATGCAAAGGACAATGGAGAAGCACATTGTGAACAGAAGGAGATCACACATGTTATAAATAAATAATTATACAAGATAAATGGTGTAAAGGATGCCATCAGTGAGACATCTGGAAAACTAGATGATTGGTCAGGTAGCAAGGGAAAGGGATAACCATTCACCCCACTGATATCCATATAATCTTAAGACAATAGCTGAACCCAGAGCCAAGAATTGAGAGGACAAGATTCCTTTGGAAGGGGAAAGCAGACACATGTTATGTGCCGTATTATTGGAGAGAATACCCACACAGGTTAGAGTGCAGATCACTAAAAATATCAGACTAAAGTTAAGATAAGAAACAATAGAATCATAGATTTACAGCTGGAAGGGACCGTCCAGGGTATTTAGACCACCATCTCATTTTATAAATGAAGAAATTGAGGGCCAGGGCAGTTAAGTGACTTAACCAACATCACAAGTTAGTAAGCAGCAGAGTCAGGAAGAGATTTTGCCTTTCCCATCCATTGTTATTCGGTCTCCACTAATAATGGGCAGATCTCCTCCTTCAGTGATTTTCATTAGCCATCCTAGTTCCACATAAATCTCTTTCCCAAGTCATTTATTGATTATTTTCTTGACTATCAAGAGACTAGCCTGAAAAGGTTAGAATTCAATTCAGTTCAACCAGTGTTTGCTCTATATCTCATGGGGTAATGAATTTGCTACCACTGGAAGTATTCAAGCAGAAACTGAATGACCACATGTCAGGGGTGTTGGAAAAGGATTTTACAGAGTATACAAAGGTTGTATCCCCTGTGATTTTTTTACCTCAACGATTTTGTACCATGCATGCAACACTTTGGGTGATGCAAAAAACACACAATAGTAGTAATTACCATTATAACACTTCACAGTTTCATAGTGCTTTGTTGCATACAAAGTCTTTTCTAAAGAACAACACCTGTGAGGTTGGTAGTATGAGTATTGCTATCTTCATTTTACAAAGGATAAGCTGAGTTTCAGGAAGTATAAGAGCAGTTAAGCAGTACAAAGGATAGAGTACTGGGTCTGAAGTCAGGGAGATCTGAATTAAAATCTGGCCTCAGACACTTACCAGCTATGAACCCTGTCACTCAGCCTCTGTTTGCTTCAGTAAAATGGGGATAGTTAATAGCACCTACTTTTCAGGATTGTTGTGAGGATCAGATGAGATAATATTTGTAAAGCATGTAATACATAACTGCCTAGAACATATTTACATAAATGCACATTCCTTACCCTTCCTCCCCCCATATGTGACTTGTTTATGGTCATGTCACTACTAAATGGAAGAACAGAGTCTAGACTCAACTTTTCTAATCCAGATCCATAATCTACATAACACTGCCACTTCTACATGAAGAAGGATCTCTACCACCAAAGAGTTTACCATTGCACTTGGGCAGGGAAGGAAAAATGAAAACATATGAAACAAATAATGATATGAGACAGTGTCCATGAGTTGTATGAACTTAAAAGCCATCAGAGTTTAGGAGCAGTTCAGTTTATTACGAGCTAGACTGGGCAAGGAATGCTTTATGGAGAAAGTAAGACTCAAACTGGCCATGGAGAATGGGAAGGATAAGAATAGTTAGAAATGAAGAGGGAAGGAAATCCATGACTGATTATTCTGTGAAAACATCTAACTTCTCCCTGTCACCGGGACAAGGCTCCAAGGATCTTTCCTTTTTACTTACCTCATACCTGTCCTGCTGTCAAAACAGCCCAGTGTTCAAACCCTCACTATTGGAAGAGACCTGAGCAGTAGGAAACATTAGTGGGAGGTGACAAATGCCAGCAGTAATGTGACAGGAATTGGAATTGTGATTATAGAACTTTGGCCATTACTCATTTGATAACAAAATTATTTCAACTCCAGTTGGGCTGTGAGCCTTCCAAGGCAACACAGAGCTCGCAGACTTTCCAACTGACACTGACTGGACATCAATATTGACCCTAACCAGATGCAGGCAACTTGAGGCTCACTCAAACTTTTTTTCTACCTTGGAGAGTTCCTCTGTCCAAGAAAACAGCTTTACTATGCATTAAGAAAGATTTTCTTCTTCTTTTGGTTTGCTCCTGAAGCTAAGTAAGATAACAGCCTTCATGTGGCCATCAATCAGACCAAAAATGAGATTTATACATCAAGAAAGGGACACAGGATACCACAGTGATTTGTCAGTTTGATTTAAGGGCTCTAATTTAGAACTCAGAGTTACCTTGAAGGATGCATATGAGGACAAAAATGTCTCTACACAAAGAGGATATAGGATCTTGATAAGCTGAGAATTTCCAATTCATTCACTCAACTCTCCAATGAAACTATCAGAAGACATTTATTTTATTTTTATCAATAGTATTTTATTTTTCCAATTACATGTAAAATAGTTTTCAACATTCATTTTTAAAAGATTTTTTAGTTCCAAACTTTTTCTCCTCCCTCTCTTCTCCCCTCCCCAAGATGGCAAGCAACCTGGTATAAGTTACACTTGTGCGATCATGTTAAACATATTTTCACATTAGTCATGTTGTGAAAGAAGAAACAGAACAAACAGGAAAAACCATCAAAAAGAGAGAGGGAGAGAGAGAGAGAGGGAGGGAGGGAGGGAGAGAGAGAGAGAGAGAGAGAGAGAGAAAATAGGAAATAGTATGCTTCGATCTGTATTCAGACTCCGTAGTTCTTTCTCTGGATGTGGATAACATTTTCCATCGTGACTTCTTTGGAATTATCTTAGATCACTGTATTGCTGAGAAGAGCTAAGTCAATCACAGTTGATCATTCCATAATGTTGCTGTTATTGTGTACAGTATTCTGGTTTTGCTCATTTCACTCAGCATCAGTTCATCTAAGGCTTTCCAGGTTTTTTGGAAATCTACCTGCTCATCATTCTTATAGCACAACAGTATCCCATTAATTCATATGTCACAACTTGTTCAGCCATTCCCCAACTGATGGGCATTCCATCAATTTCCAATTCTTTGCCAACACAAAAAGAGCTGCTATAAATATTTTTGTACATGTAGGTCCTTTTCCCTTTTTTATGATCTATTTGGGATACAGATCTAGTAATAGTATTGTTGGATCAAAAGGTATGCACAGTTTTATAGATCTTTGGGCATAGTTCCAGAATGATTGGATCAGTTCACAATTCTACCAACAAGGCATTAGTGTCCCAATTTTCCCACATCATCTCCAACATTTATCATTTTCTTTTTCTGTCATATTAGGCAATCTGACAAATATGAGGTGGTACCTCAGAGTTGTTTTAATTTGCATTTCTCTAATCAATAGTGATTTAGAGCACTTTTCATATGACTATAGATGACTTTGATTTTTTCAACTGAAAACTGCCTGTTCATGTCCTTTGGCCATTTATCAATTAGGGAATGGCATGTATTCTTATAGATTTGACTCAATTCTCTATATATTTGTGAAATGAAGCCTTTATTAGAAACACTTACTGTAAAATTGTTTCCCATCTTTCTGCTTTCCTTTTAATCTTGGTTGCATTGTTTTTGTTTGTGCAAAAAAAATTTAATTTAATGTGATCAAAATTTATCTATTTTGCATTTCATGACATTCTATATCTCTTGTTTGGTCTTAAAATTTTCCCTTCTCCATAGATCTGACAGGTAAACTATTCCTTGCTCTCCTAATTTGCTTATAGTATCACCTTTTATGTCTAAATCATGTACCCATTTTAACCTTATCTCCATATACAGCATGAGATTCTGGTCTATGCCTAGCTTCTCTCATACCATTTTCCAGTTTTCACAGCAGTTTTGTCAAATAGTGAGTTCTTATCCCCAAAGCTGGAGTGTTTGGGTTTATCAAATAGTAGATTATGATAGTCATTTACAGACATTTATTTTAGAATGGCTAATCTGTCGGGGTTTTGTGATAAGTGTTTATGATGGAAAATCAGAAATGGTTGTTCAGTATGCTGTTGGTATAAGTATCTCCTGTGTCTCTCTTCTTTGGAAGTCGACCATCTGAATCTTAATTGGAAACCAACAATCCTCTTAGAAACTCTACTAGGCAGACTAGAAATGCCTCCTTAATTCAATTCAACAGGTAGTCAGCAAGCATTTATCAAGAGCTTACTCTTAGTAAGAGCACACTTTTAAGTGTGGAAGGCACTATGCTAGGCAATGGATATAGAAAGGCAAAAAACAGTCCTCTTCAAGAAGCTCATATTCAACAAGCATTTATTAAGCAACTACTGATTGAGAGGCAACATATCATCGTGAATATCAAATTGGTTTGGGGGTCAGGAATTCTTGGGTTTAAGTGCTTCCTCTAAGACAGAATGACATTCTGGCCCTGCTCCCTTAATTCATTACTTACTGCCCCAGTAGCTCTTTAAGCTATAAATTGCATTTTTGTTGTTTGGTTGTGTCTGACCCTTCATGACCCTTCTTTGGGTTTTCTTAGCAAAGATACCAGAGTGCTTTGTCATTTCTTTCTCCAGTTCATTTTACAAATGAGGAAACTGAGGCAAACAGGGTTAAGTGACTTGCCCAGAATTGCATAGCTAATAAGTGTCTAAGGCTGGATTTGAACTCAGGTCCTCTTGATTCTAGGCTGGCACTCTATCTACTGTGCAACCTAGATGCTCTATAAATTTCATGAGCTAGCAAAGAAGCTTCCTTACCAAGAGATCGCTACTGGTGAAATGGCATCGTTTACGTTTTGCAAAATGTTTCACAAATATTATCTGACTTTTCCTCATTGCAACAACGGGAGGTATGTGCTGTTCTTATCCTCAGTTTATAGATGACAAAATGGAGGTAGGCAGAGGTTAAATGACTTACCCAGGGTCACACAGCTAGCAAGTATCTGAGGTTGGATTTAAATGAAATCTTCTTGACTCCAGGTCTCTCACTTTATCCACTGAACCACCTAGCTTCCTAGACAAAGTACTATAAGAAATACAAGGGAAGGGAGAGACAAATTACTTTCCATAGCATGGTTGCTTACATTAAAGTAGTCTACCAGCATAGGAGTATAAGAAGCCTGTAATCTGAAGAGATTTGTGTTCAAATCTCCCCATGGCTTCAATCTCTGTTGGCTAATGCATTTACTTCCTAACTGTGTGACCATGTTAAAAAAATCTTTTAAAACTCTTCACACTTCAGGTAGGTGGATAGAGTGCTAGCCTGGAGCCAGGAAGACTCATCTTCCCAAGTTCAAATCTGGCCCCAGATGCTTACTAGCTGTGTGACCCTGGGCAAGTCACTTAACTCTTTTGCCTCAGTTTCCTTATCTATAAAATGAGCTGGAGCAGGAAATGGCAAACCATTCAGTATCCTTACTTATAAAATAATAATTCAAACCTCACAAAGTTATCTTGAGGATTAAATAATGAGGTAATACGTGTGAAGTGCTTTGGAAACCACACAGTGTTAAATAAATGTCAGCTACCGCTATTAGAAAGGGTGGCTAGGTGGTCAGTAAATAGAGCCCTGGGCCTGGAGTCAGGAGGACCTGAGTTCAAATCTGGCCTCAGAGTCTTATTAGCTGTGTGACCCTTAGTAAGTCACTTGACCCTGTTTGCCTCAGTTTCCTCATCTGTAAAATTAGAGAAGGAAATGGCAAGCCACTATGGTGTCTTTGCCAAGAATGTGGTCATGAAGAGTCAGACTCAGTTGAAAGACAACTGAACAACAACAAACTGCCATTGGAGAGAACTGGTCTTAGAGCCAGGAAAAGAAGGATTCAAGTTGCACCCTTGACGCATATTGGCTGTATGACTCTGGACAAGTCATTGAATCTCAAGACAACAAGACTACAAGTCACAGAGAAAGTTCAGGCCTGCATTGAGAGAAGGAGTTCCTCACTAGGGATTAACCAAGTCAAGGAACTCACAGGTCTCATCTCTGTCCCTATTCCTATTCCGATTATGTGCCAACAACAGGCTAAGGTGGTGAGACACAAAGAGAACAATTGAGATGGTTCTTGCTCTCAAGGATCCCACCTAAGAGAGTTCAGCTACAAGGTATGTGGGAAGGCCCACACGTCCTAAAACTGAAGCCATAGTACTTACGCTAAGGTACAACAGTGAGACATAGGCCATTTCCCAGAGCTCTGAAGAATGTATCAACTGGGTAGATGGTAAGGCCTCATCCTACTGAGGGATTGTAGTTGATGACCCCTAGCTCATTCAAGCAGCATGAACCACCATGCTGTTCTTCCCTCCTGGCTGCTCTGATGGATAGGCATGCCTTTGGAGTTTGGGAGAGTAGAGGGAATGGATATAATCACGATAACCACCAAAACAGCAATTAATAATAGTAGTTAACATTTAGGTGGTACTTACTATGTGCTAGACACTGTGCTAAGCGCTTTACAATCATTATTTCATAATACGATCCTTCACGGTAATTCCATTATTATATCTACTCTACAGATGAGGTAACCGAGGCAAACAAAAGTTTAATGACCTGCCCAGGGTCACAAAGCTAGGAAGTGTCTAAGGCCAGATTCGAACTCCTGATTCTAGACTATCTTGCTGCAGGACCCTGCAGGTGCTAAAAATACCATCTGCTACCACATGCGCTACAATCCCAGTTTTAAAAGTAGGCTTTAATATAGATACACACAGCATAGGCATGAAGCTATTGTCTTACCACAAAAGGTGACTTTGTTCCAGTTCATTCCAATATGATATTCTTTGAATTAATTAACTAAAGAGCTTATTAAGTCCCCTTTTTGGCCTGGTAAAAATAAGGCCCTCTTTAAAATGTTCCAGGATTCTTTTTCTGAATCTACAGTCTTAAATCATGTCTGTCCCTCCAGATGAAAATTGCAATAAGTCCATTCTCATGACCATGCAGAGAAATACCAATCAGCTGAGAATGAGGCAGCAGCGACCTTAGTCTAGCAAGGGGGAGAGCTCAGTGTGGATTCCAAGAGTGACCAGAGGAAATGTTCCCAGGGCAACATTGCAGCCTCTTGGTCTTTGGCATTAAGGGGCCAAATGCATCAATCTTTTAGTAGATCCTACCAGCTGATCTGTCAGAAGCAGCATGCACACTGTATTTCCAAGGGCACGAATAGCTGGAGTGAGGAAGAGGGGCCAGAATTGGAAATGTGAGAAAATTGGAAGGAGGCTCAAGCAAAGCAGCATCCATCCATAGGACTCGCTCGGCACAAGCCGGCTGCTCGTGGACCGCCACGTCGCTGACCACCCCCGGCAGAGAGTGTCATGTCTTTGCATCTGGAGTAGCCTGCTCGAGGCTGCCAAGCCCCTTTCCCCAGTCTGGATATGGTCACTAGGCTCCCCAGGAGACTCTGTACTTACAGGATGCTTGAAGGAGAATTGGAAAGGCTGGCGGAGCTGGGGAAAAGTCCACAGATGATAATAGCTAGCACTTTAAGGTTTGCAAAGTACCTTAAAAATATCTCTCTTTTTATCCTCACCACAGCCCTGAGAGGCAGGTGCCATTATTATCTTCCTTTTACAGATGAAGAAATGGAGGCAGACAAAGGCGGAGTAATGAGCCCAGGGTCACACAGCTGGCTAGATTTGAACTCAGGTCTTTCTGACTCCAAACTCAGCACTAACCACTGAACCATCTAGCTGCCTCTATTATGATGGAGGGGGCATTAATAATAATAATAATAATAATAGCTAATATATTTGTAGCGCTTACTATATTCCAGGCATTGTGCTAAGTGTTTTACAATTATCTCATTTTATCTTTACCACAACCTTGGGAGGCAGATGTTTTTATTATCCCCATTTTATAGATGAGGAAACTGAGGCAGGCAGAGGTTAGGTGACTTTCCTAGGGTCACACAGCTAGGAAGTGTCTGAGGCTGGATTTGAACTCCGGTCTTCCTGACTCCTGGTCCAGCGCTCTGTGCACCCAGCTGCCTCCCATCTCTAAAGCATTTTACGCCTTACAAGGCAGTCTTCTCCACATCAATGCCATGAGATTGATTGGAAGGGCCAGTGTTATGATCCTCATTTTGCAGGTGTCACGCAGCTAGTGAAGGTTGGAGGGAGGACTGAGACTTGGATATCTCCCTCTACTTTTCTACATGCTGTGGTCGAATAGAAAGAGAAGTGGATTTGGAGTCTGAGGACCCAGGTTTAAATACTGGCCCTGGCACTTCTACAGAGTGGCTTTAAGCAAGTCACTTAGCTGCTCTCAGCCTCAGCTTTCTCATTCTGTAAAATGGGTGCAGTCATAAATCTGGAGGACGAAGGGACCTCAGAGGCATCTCACCTGATCTTCTCATTTTATGGTGGCTTTGCCCCAAATCACCCAGGAACTCAGCATCAGAGATGGATTTGAACCTGGGTCCTTGGAATCCAGAGCCAATTGTCTTCTCCCCAAACCATGTTCCCTCAGAGATAAGTGCTATGGTCCTCTCCAGTTCTAAATCTATTATCCCACAAAGTAGAAAATGAAAGAAAATGGACTTTCCTAAGGTTCTTCATTTAAAATATTTGGAGATTTATATATATGTATGTATATACATACATATATAATATATGTATATACACACATAGGTGTATACACATATATATGCATATATTTATATGTATATGTATCTATATACACACATATACACTCAAATATGTATTTAATCTGTATACGTAGACATGTATTCACTTACATAGATCAGTTTATCAATAGATTTCTACATATTTTGCTCTTACAATGGAACCAAAAAGTGATTTATGTTCTTAAAAAACAGAAAACAGAGAGTTAGATGGATGAATCACTAGTGACCCATATAAGATGAAATCCATTTCCCTGAAAGGAAAATTTGCCTACACAGCTGTGATAGACAATCTCATCCGGACAAGAACCAAGACTGAGAAATAGATATTACCAAGTAATGCATTCTAGCATTCTGCCTGTATTCATTTACTTCCCCACTTAACCAATATTTCCTATCTGTTCATCAGTTAGGTTGAAACCTGCGCCGGCCACAGAATAAAACCTTGCCTCTAGTCTGAGCAGGACGATGTTCGTCTCCACTGTTGCCCATGATCTGATTAAGAGTCAGCTGTTGATTCCCGGTTTAATTAATCCTGATGGGCTATTGATGTACTGCAACTGTTTGTCCTAATAATGAGTTTGGAAATAAGAACAGTGACAACCTACTCAGACAGCTGCCAGGGGAGATAATCATTTGAGCATACGCCCGGTCAAGACAACGGGGGAGAAATGGCGGTGTTTTGATGGGCAGTTCACATGGCTCTGTCACATGAGTTTTATTTCTGCATTCCCGGCGAGGCGGATACACCAGCAGCAAGTGATGAGTATAGGAACCATGACTGGCGGTGCAGTTAAGAATGCTGCTTCCCATCAGTTTATCAGAGATGGGCACGCGGCCTGAAGTGTGCTAAATGTATAGTTGGTACAGCAACAGGCACTGAACAATTTAGGTCAGTTCCTTGCAATGCTTAATTAGACTAATATCTCTGTTTGCAATTAAGAGCAGATGTGACAAGCTAATGTGTCCATGCACAGACAAATTAACCTCTGCCCATCAGCTGCTTGGATCTGTGAGAAAGCTGCCATGTTGTTCTTCTGTTCCACTGAATCTTAAAAAAATGCAGAATTAGGATAAACATGGATGTTAATAGGATATCCACTTCATGTGAAGCACCATCCACAGGAGAGGGCTTCTCAGGCATGTTGACAGACTACTGTGTCTCTCTGGATTGAGGAAAATGGCACTTTTTTCAGACCTTAACAATTTCTTTTTAGTAATTATTATTTAAAGGAGTTAATTGCTTCTACTGTTAGCTAGATTCAAGTCATAGAAACTTAGTTATTGCCTCAAAAAGAGTAGCTGCTACGGGAAGAGAGTCAATGCCAATTTCCCTACTCCATTTAGTTGTCATAACTCTATTCTAAAGAAGGCATTATTAGGTCAGGGTGGAGAGCCACTAGTCAGTAAATTCCCATGATTCTCAGCTATGAGACAGATTCAAAAGGTACAACTTCTCAGGATTTGTCAAGTCCTTTGTGACATTACAAAGAGCTAGAATAGATGCAAAGGTAAGAGACAGAAGTCAATTGTTGACATCAGTGGCACCCACTCCTTTTTTTTTCTAAAAACCATGGTAGCCTTTTCCTTAGGCTAGGAAGCAATCGCTTCATCTATGGGTTATTCCATTTAGTATTTATTGGTAAGGAACATTGGGGCAGAGGGGGTAGGGAATGAGAGTGATTTGGTTTGATTTTCAGCTGACAACAATGATGAAGTGTGAAAGTAGAATTTTTGGGATTTCCCAGTCCTATAATCCAACCTGCATCTCTTAGGATTCTATCCCCCTTGATCTTAAAGAATTCATATTATAATTGAGGAAAATACCACATATAATAGGGTTGAACTGTAGGGCAGAGGGGAGGACCTAGAGGTCCTCAGGGTGCAACCACATGGCACACGGCAAAGCCTGAGCCTCGGTTTCCTTATCTGTCAAATGAAGGTTTAACAAGGCGACCTTAAAGTTCCTTTTAATTCTAACTCTACAATGCTATGATCCTAAGATATAAGGATGATTTTTAAATGAATATGAACAATACAAAGCATATTGGTTTGTTCACCAAAATCACAAGTCAGATACTTGGTCATGATAATACTAAAAAAATGTAATAGCCTTTAAACATTCCCTGCTCTGGTCAGGTTCAGAGAGAACCTTATTTGAACACCATTCTTGATTTGGACTTTTTTATATAGCTTTGTTGGAAGGCAATGGGAAATTTCAAAAAGTTCGAGTAATACAAACAATTAAAGGATTGAAAATGGAGGAATAGGGAAAGTCCTTAGGATTATTTGGTCTCAACAAGAAAGAACAAGAATGAACTAGTGGGAGTTCTTAAATATGAGAATGGCTCTTATACAGAGGATGGAATCAGATGTGCTCCATATCTACCATAGATAGAATAAGAAAAAAAGAAAAGGAATTTTTCTGGAAAAGGAATGACTTCCTTAAATCACTTAGCATCTTGGGGATTTTTTAGATAGAGGCTACCCAATCTTAGCCAAATGTTCCTTCTCGTATAACACAGTGTTAAAAAGCCTTATAATGGGTTAGTGAGAGAGGTATCAAATGCACTTTTCATTCATTTAAAACAAAAGGACCATAGGATCCTAGACTTATAGCTGGAAGAGTTCTTATCAGTCATCAAGTACCACTTTACATGTAGGGAAACTGAGGCTTAGGGAGGTTAAGCAGTTTGACTAGGGTCACAAAACTTGTAAGTATCCGAGGAGAATTCAAACTGAGATCTTCCTGGCCCCAAGTTTAGTGCTCTCTCCACACTATGCCAAAATGCTTTGCATAAAACCTACCACGGGTTAGTTAGGTCACCTCTACCTCTAGGTAGAATGCCAGTCCAGCAACTGGTCCTGATTCATGGCCTATTTTAAGGATCCACAAAACTTTTGCTTTCAGAGAGTCTTAGTTGGTAAAAACCTATCCACCTGAACAATAAAATTAACTGCTAACAGACAAGGTGAATTCCCTCCTCACTCATGTGGTCAATATGAACAGGCCTTTGCTTGCAGTTAATTTTATCAGTGGGAGGTTGCAACAACCACACACCTGTATGGAAAGGGCTGATCATTATGTCTAAACAAGCCTTACATCTTCATATCCATTGATAGTCTGTTACCAATTGGTAAGTGATAGGAGGTATTCATTTTAGTGGTGTTATGTAGGCATTTTAGTTATTTTCATGTACTTACTGGTACATTCAGAGTATTCTTTTGATCAACATAAAGGACCTAATGGGAAAAAAAAGCATGAGACTTAAATGATGGGTACAAATAATTTTGCCACATGCTAATTGTGTGGCCTCTGGGCAAATCTCTTATCCTCCTTAGCCTTAGCTTTCTCATCTATAATATCAGGGGAGAGTTGAACAAGATGACCTTTACGGGACCTTCTATCTCTGAATCTATAATCCTATAAATCTATAATATATAATCTAAATCTATAATATATAAGTCCTAAGATGTGAAGGTGATTTTCAAATGTGTGAAAAAAGACAGAGGATATAGGATTTGTCTTCCAAAATCACAAGTCAAATACTTCAGATTGCTCAATAATAAAAACGAAGCAAAACTTGATTCTCTATCTTGGGGAAAAAAAAAGCAAAAAACGAAAAGGGAAACTTTAGATTTTGTCTAACACTATTAAAAAAAAATCTCCTTTATGACTTGGCCTGAATGAGAATGTTCATCAAAACTACTTTGTGTCAGTCCTAAAGTTTTTTTTAAATCAAATGAAAGCAGAAAGTTAGTAAAGCTTTTTTGACATTTGAAGTGAAAACAGCCAGAATTAGAAATGAAGTAATTGGTTATTTCAAAGTAATATCTCTTGAAATTAAAGATAAACACTAAACTGTGAGTTTGACCCAGCAATACTACTAATAGAAAAAGATCCCATATGTATAAAAATATTTACAGCAGTTTTTTTTTTTTTCTGGTGGCAAAGAATTTGGATGCTCATCAGTTGGGGAATGGCTGAAAAAAATTATGGCATATGTATGTGTGCATATACATACATGTATATGTATATACATACATACATATATATATATATGTGTGTGTGTGTATATATATATATATATATATATATATATATATATATACACATGCACTATAAGAAGTGACAAAAAAGATGGTTTCAGAAAAGCCTGGGAAATCTTGTATGAATTGATGCAGAGAGAAGTGAATAAAATTATAACAATTTATTGAGGAACGACATTTAAAAGAAAAAAAAAAAGCTTTGAAAGATTTGACTCTTGAAAAAGGCAATGACACATAATTCTCGAGAACCAAAGATAAAGGATGTGACCCATCTCCTAAGAGTGCAATGGAATTTGTTTTGCTTGAATATGCAGATCTGTTACAAGGGTTTCATTTATCTTTTTCTTTATTTTGCTAATGGTGGGGGTGGAGGTAGGAAGTGAAGGGAGACAAACAAGGATATTAGGATAGGATAACCAAAAGCAAAAAAGAAAGGAGGATTGTCAAAGCATTTTTAAATGGATAGAAGAGAAGAGATATAAGAACACAAAGAACCTCAAGCAAGCAAGACAGCTTTGTTATATGAAATTTATCACATGTTTGAAAAGAAAAGAAACCTGTACACAATTGAGATCCAATTTCACGTATGGTCCTCTTTTCCTGTTCTCTGTATATGGAAATGATGGTTTTATTGAGCGTTTAAGTTAGAATTTTAAAAAATTAAAGAAAGATGATCAAGTGTTTCCTTGGAAGATGTTTATTAATTGAAAGATCACTTGAGAACCTTTGGGATTCAAATATCTGTCAGCAAGAAACTGGTTTTTGTCAGTAAGAAAATTAAAGAAAAGAAATTGGTAGTTATCTGGCCCTGCTCTGTGCCTTGCAGTCATATCTAATATTAAGGATAGGAAAAAAAAAAGAGTTTAGGAGAATATAGAATAATGATGTTGATTACCACCAATTTCTACATTTTAAAAATTATTACATATTTGTAGTGAAATAACACAGTGTAGTGAATAGAGATCTGGCCTTGAAGTCAGGAGGACTTGGGTTCAAGAGCCACCTCTGCCACATCCTGACTGGGTGACCACTGGCAGGTCATCTCAGCCCCCAGGGCTCTAGGTAGTTTTCAAAGACTATAAGTTACGCAGAATTCTTTCTTTAAAAACTGCATATAGCAGAAATCTATGGTTTCATATTAATTATCTTTCTATATACATAAAATTATTCAATTAACAAAGTAAAATTTACTTAATTTTTTTTTTTGCTTTCCTTTCATCAATGAAACCAAACACAAATCCACATTAAATTATGTTGTTCAGTCCTTTTTCAGTCATGTCTGACTTTTCATGACTCCGTGTGGGGTTTTCTTGGCAAAGATCCTGGAGTGGTTTGCCACTTCCTTCAATAGTTCTTTTTACAGATGAAGAAACTGAGGCAAACGGGGTGTAGTGACTTACCCAGGGTCACACATCTAGTGCATGTCTGAGGCCAGATTTGAACCCATGAAGATGTGTCCTCATGACTGCAAGCTCAGTTCGATCCACTGTGCCACCTAGCTGCCCTCATTAAATTATATTTATATGTAAATAGAGAAATGTTATGTAACATATAAGGATAGGGCTTGAACCTGTGATTTCATTGGTATAGGGAATTACCGGGAGAGCGATCCCTCTACCGTTAAAAATATTTATTAATCTCTTGCTGGGATAAGTGCAAGAGGAACCAACACAAAAGTAAAGACAGCCCCTCCTAACACTTGCCCTCCCCTCCAAGAAGCCATAGGGCGGCAGTGGCCAAGGAAGGCTGTTTTGGTTTGTAAAGTTACAGGGATGCTAAGCCATAGCGGAGCAGACTGGCATCCCCTTTCAGGAGTAATGGCAAGGTTCATTGGATTATGGCTTCAGACCTAGAAAGTGGGGTGAGGGGAAGGGGGGACAGCATGCCATGGCTGGTGAGGTGAAGTGGAGGGGTGGACCAGTGGGGACAGCCACCTCCAGGGAGATTGTTAACCTATATATGGTTCAGCCAATAAATCCTAGGGAGTTATTTATGAGAATTCTTAACCTAACTTCAAAAGACAAAGGGACCGTGGAGAAATTTTCAGGGGGTCTGTGAACTTTGATGGGAAAAATAAATCTTAATTTTCATTAACTTTTGTTTCCCTTGTAGACCTATGCATTTTATTTTATACATTTAAAAACATTCTGAGAAGAGGTCTACGGACTTCACTCTGGGTCTTCCCAAAGGGTTCCATGACACAAAGACAGTGAACTCCCGTTTCAAAGGCTCTCTGACTTACCCAGAGTCATACAGCAAATGCATGTCCCAGGTGGGATTTGAACACTGGCCTTTGTGATTCCAAGCCCAGTACTCTCTCCATCACTCCATGTTCCCTCTATGTCTTTCATGTAGTTAGTGCTAAATAAAAGCTTGTTGAACTGAATCGAAGGCATTATTAAATGTTAGAGGAGTGTCAGGGATTGCTGTGAAGGCCATTAGAGCTTAGACAAAGGAAGGGCCCCCGTGGGCTTTGGGGAGTTAGAAAGAAAATACTTCATGAACAAGCGGGCCTTGGGCTCGACCTTAAAGGATGCCCCTTTCCAGGATTTTGTTCTGAGATATAAACAGAAATAAAAACATTTCACTCCAAAGCCCCTGGCTTAGTGTCAGTGGGTGACTACTCTGATTATCGATGAATGAAAGTTGCCATTTAGGTTCTATTTGGTCATCAGCATTCAGCGAGTAGCGTAACATAAAGGGGGGAGGGGGGAACAGAGATCCATTAAAGAGGGGATAAAAAAGGTACTGAGCAGAAAATAAAATGCCTTTAGTCTGATTTGCGGGTCCACTAATGGATTCTCCCATTTCCCTTTAAATGGAGTATCTCACATAAAATGTACAGGTGTATCATTAGTGCCGTGGACACATCTGTACCTATCTGGCCGATGCAGAGAGTGGAATTTGGGAGAAGGCTTTCAAGTCCTCTGGCAGAAAGAACTGTCCATTCACGCTAATTAAGGCAACCACCCTCTGGTGGGCCTCAGTGGTGCTGAATCTTGATTTGGTTGTCCATGGCTTGTAGGAGAATTGCCTCCCTCCCAAATTAAGCAGGCCCAGTCGGTATTTAGAGCAAGCTTGCTACATGGGGTTGATTGGACAACATCTGTCGGCCTCTCTCTCGTTAATAGCCTGCTCGGTAGAAGGAAAAGGGAAAGGCACTGAAAGATCATTTTGCTTTTCAATGCCATGATTACTTTCCGCCAGTTGACAGCCAGCCTTAACAAGATTCTATCCTTCAGGAAGTGTTCTTTTGATGGATGGTATCCCTGTGGCTCTAAACCTGAGCAGCAGAGGAAGAGAGAAGGATGCTGCTATAGCTGAGAATCTAATGTTTCCTACTAACTGGGCTGTAATTGATAAAGCCCCAACCCCCTCCCCAGCAAAACCCCAAGAGAACAAGTTGGAGAGAAGGGGACCAAGTCAAGTTCACCCACTTCTTCCCCTTTCAGGGCCTTCTGAGACTTGACTTGGTTAATAGTTGAGGCACTATGCTAAGTGCTTAGCAGTATTTTTTAGAATAGCCCCAAACTACAGTTTTTCTTGGTAAGAGAAGATGGCTGCCAAAAGGAGGAGGGGGGCATTAACTGAGGAACCTTGTGACATAAAATTCATTCAACAAGTTTAACAAGTACCTTACTGCCCACTATGTTCCAAGCATTGTACAGGTGCTGGGATACAAAGACATGAATGAAGACATCCTTGCCTGAAAAGAGCTCACATCCTACTGACCGGATATAGTATACTTACAAATAAATACAAAATACATAGAAAGTAATTTCAAGAGGGAGGAACTGTTAATAATTGCGGGGAGGGGAGTAGGAAAAAGAAAGGCTTCATGGGAAGGGTAGATCCTGGAGCCACGCTTGGAGGGCTTTATGAGGTTTTTATGAGGAGGAGAGGAAGAAGTGTGAAAATCATTAGCTATTCATAAAAAGAAAAATCATTTGCTTTTTGTAAAATCTACATGTATTTATTTTCTAGGTAATTACCTATTTGTCTCACTCCAGAATTGGAGACAAAATAGACTTTTTTACTAGTATAGTGGTACCTTTCTTTTTCTTTTCTTTCTTTTTTTTTGAGGGGGGAAGGCAAGGCAATTGGGGTTAAGTGACTTGCCCAAGGTCACACAACTAGTAAGTGTGTCAAGTGTCTGAGATCTGATTTGAACTCAGCTCCTCCTTACTCCAGGGCCAGTGTTCTACTCACTGCACCACCTAGCTGCCCCTAGAGAAACTAGACTTAATATGAATTTGGTTCCTGTTAAGAACCAAATTCCTCTGGAGGGAGATGGTCAAATCACTGGTGGTGCCTTGATATGCATTATTAACTCATCAACAGGACTTTGGCCTCTGGATTACTGGGCCAGGACCATTTGTAAACTCTTCTGCTGGGCCAATTGATGGCTGCAAGTTTATTTGAAAAGCGAGAAAGTGGGAAAGCATCCTTGAGATGTTGTCAACCTGACAAGATTTCATTTAGGATTTTAATGATGCGAATGAGCCCAGAGTCGGAGACCGGGCTTTGAAAACAGAAAAATACTCTTCATTCACTATCCATTATAGGCATATTGTGGAGGTCTATAACTGTACCATTAATGTGACAATATCAGAGTCCATCCAAGGGGTTCTCTCATTATATTTGATGGGAGGGAGCTTCATTCCACTTTGGAAAGGACAGATGTTTTTCCTAGTTGTCTGTTTGAAATGAGCCTAGATGAGAAACCGTTAGTAGAAAAACAAAACAAGACGTGGTAATTGAAAGATTTAAAAAAAAAACTCTGAATTCTGAATCAAGCAAAAAACCACAAATACTACAAACCTCTTAGTAGTCAGAATACTACTAGCAATAAAGTAGAATTCAACCCGAAGTGGGATTATCTTGGAATCCAAGGAATTTCATTATCGAACGATTACCAGGACCTTGTTCTAAGGTTTCCTCACTTACAATGGTAGCGAAACTCCTTTGAAAAGTCTCGTTAGCTAAGTGCGGGAAGGGGATTTTAGGGTGTAATGGCATGTATTTTTTCACACTGTTCAAGGACTTGGGAAAGAATACTTGAGTATGTCAGAGGATCCATTTCTCTTCAACGTTAGTGTGCCCTTGAGAGATGTAGTTTTTAATGCATCCATGCATCCTGCATGATTTCTGTGCATGCCCCGCCATGAAGCTTCCGTGGATGATTAACCAACAACACGCATGAAGCCTTTCTCCAGATGTTTTGATATTTTGTGTGCACTAGGTGGCGCCATAGTGCACAGAGCGCTGGCGCTGGAGTAAAGGAGACCTCACTTTAAATCGTATCTCCGATACTAGCTGTATGACCTTGGGTAAGTCCCTCGACCACTGTCTGCCTCTGTTTCCTAATGGGCAAAATGGGGATGATAATCGTAGCACTTACTTATTGTAAGAATAAAATGAGATAATATCCACGACGCTCTTTGTAAATCTTAAAGTGCTATAAACATGCCATCAGCATCAAGGACGTCGTCAGCACCGCGCTGAACTTTCCTTAGACGGCTGACCTATCTCTTTTTCTGGTCCTCTACATCCTGGACAATGTCTTTTATGAGTCATAAGCCACCAGAAGCAGCCGAGATAGGTGGATGGAGCGCATGGCCGGGAAGACCCGAGTTCAAATCTCAAATCACCCCCTAGTGGTGTAACCCTGGGCAAGTCACTTACCCTCTGTTTGATTCCAATTCCTGAACCGTAGAAGGAGGGTAGAGGTAGTAGCACCCAGCTCCCAGAATCGTGGAGAGGAGCAAATGAGACGGTATTTTAGAGAATTCAGCATTTAGGAAGACTTAAGAAACGTTTATTCCCTTCCATTCATCTTTAGAAAGACGTTGCAGCTTGCTCACACCCACCCAACGCACACCCACGGTCCTTTAGATCAGAATTTGACAAGTTTGAAGGCACAAAAATAGGATAGCTCAGGATTTGCCTTGCCAGTGCCCTTACCTCAGTGTCACTTTCCAGCCATCCCCACTCTTGGATGGACCCTATCCTTCTCTGTGTGCCATCTTCCTCCATTAGGATAGACATTCCTCGAGGGCAGGGTCTGTCTCACTTACATTCATATCCTGACACATAATAATAGCTTATTAAATGCTTTATCTTTGTATCTAAATTAAGTTCTTTATTATAGTCCCTGAGACGGGCCAGCGTCTGTTGTCTGAGGACCACTCCGTCTCATTTGGCAGCAGATTTGCTGGTGGGTTATGAATTTTTTGATGATAGCAATCTACAAAATATAAAAACGTCTAAAACAATCTTTCGTCCTAGATGCTTCAGCAGTGGCAGAGAGAAGGAAGATGGCATGAAGACATCTGGGCATAGAATTTTACATATATACATACACTCATATATACATGCATACATACATCTATAAATGTATATATACATATAATGGATATATAATTACTTACACGTATGTTATATATTAATATATGTATTAATAATATTTTATGTATTATATGTAATGTATAATAATATGCATTAATAATATATAAGAACATATGTTATATATTAATATGTTGATAAATTAATGTGTAAATTTATATATATAATGGACAGAATTACTTATACACAGAACATGTTATATATTAATATATATTAAATGTGTTGATGTATATGATATATACATATATACAGAAGTAAGGTTATGGTCATGAAGGGTGGTACCCTAGTGCAGGGAGAACAAGGACAAAAAAGTAAGCTAAAAGCATACACCATCTTCCCTTCCTGATTATTTGTTGTTGTGCAGTCATTTCTGACTCTTTGTGACCCCTTTGGGGGGTTTTCTTGGCAGAGATACTGTCATGATTTGCCATTTCCTTTTCCAGCTCATATTATAGATGAAGAAACTGAGGCAAACAGTGACTTGCCCAGGGTCACCCAGCTAGAAAGTGTCTGAGGTCAGATTTGAACTCAGGTCTTTCTGATTCCAGGCCCAGTGCTCTATCCATTGTGCCTCCTAGCGGCCCTTCCTGTTTGTATGGAAGCTCAGTCTTTAAAACTGACCCATGTGCTTATTCAATGTTATAAAAGTTCCATCAAAGGTGAATAAATTTGAGTTGGGTAGGGGACATTGCCCCATCCCACCAGATTGTGGTGAAACGTTGGACAAAATCTCTCATGCTATTTTTGTGGGAAAGACAGAGAGGTGTTGGAGTGGATGGTCATTCAGTCACGTGAATTCAGAACTTCTTGACTGGCCAGATCCCAAAATAGCTATTAATTTTTCATTATCAATTTGAAAAGTTGTCTCTAGCAAAATGTCCCAGGGAGCTGTACTTGGCCTTATGCTGTTTAACAATGTGTTAGGATAAATGCATAGATAGTATGCTTTATAAATATCCAGATGGCATAAAGCTGAAAGGGATGGATAAGATGCTGAATGACGGAGTAGTCAAGATAACAAACATTTTTCATCCATTCTTCTGAGTCTAATGGGATGAAATGCATTAGGGATAAATGTGAAGTCTTGCATTTGGGGTAAAAGGTCCAAATTCATATATACAAGTTGGGGACATATGGCTAAACAGCAAGTCCTCTGAAAAAGCATAGAGTCTCAGAATTTGAGAATTAGAAGGCAGCTCAAAGGCCATCCAGTCAAGCTCATCATAAAAAAATAACTCCCATTGTACCATACGTGACAAGTGGCAATTCAGCTTCTGCCCACCTCTTTGGAAAGCATCTTTGCACTTTGGGCCAACTCTGGTTGTTACGGTGGTTTTTCTGACCTTGAACCTAACTTTGTATTTTTGCAGTTTCCACTCACTGCTCATGATTATACCCATTGAGGACAAATAAAGTAAGTCTAGTTCATCTAGGACATTAGATTGACAATTCAGCTGTGCTCCTCCACAGCATTAGTCCCCACTGAGTTACAAATCTCAATTCCTCCTAGACTTCCATGTACACACCCTGACTTCTTAGCTGCTGACAGCAGCTAAGCAACACCCAGCTTTGAATACTGGGCTCCAAGGTCACCATAACTCAAGCTCCCAGGTCCAAGGATTCCCCTCTTCCGACAAGCAAAACAAGACCCAAACTGCCAGCCCATTTCTCAGGACCACCAGATCAAAAGAGAAGGAAAATTGTTCTTCCCCATGCAGCTTTGTGCATGGTGTTGCTGATGTGAGTGAATGAGACCTTTACCCCTGAGCCCCACCAGAAGGAAGCCCATTGGGGTCTTCAGAGATGGGCTGGATGACCACTTATTGGGCATATCATAAGAAGGATTCTTTCCAGGCACAGCTTGGACTAGATGCTAATTCTGAGATTCACTCTGTGATCCTGGGATTCTCCACGCAAGCTATTTTTTTCTTTCCCCAGGATGGACAGAGGTTTAAAATTAAATTAAAGGTTCATCTCAGTCCCTGCTGAGTTACTATGGAATGAGCAAAATGTAAACAGTCTTGCTTTATTGCTCCAGGTCAGCCTTGGTCAATCGCAAGTTTTTCATTGTCTCCCACAGCGAGAGTGCACTCCGAGAGAGGCATGTGCTACCCTCCTTAACCTCTAAACTGCATTACCAACAGAAGTCTTGTGACTGGAAGCAAGACAGCATCAACAGTAATCATGCTTCATCATTATCCACATTATTTGTATCAGCTAATAAACTCTGAAGAAAGGCAGTGTGGCGTGTTGGATGGCAGCTGGCTTCCTAGGCAGGAAGGCTTGGCTCTAATTCTGTCTCTGCCACACGCTGCGTCTGTGACCCTGGACAAGTCGCTCAATTACCTGAGCCCTCTTTCTGAGGCTACGTTCCATCTAAAATGTATATAGCTTGTATATACATCATTATTCGAAGGCAGCCAGGTGGATCAGTGGCTAGAGTGCTGGGTCTGGAATCAGGAAAACCTTAGTTCGAATCTGGCTTCAGACTTACTGTGTGACCCTGGGCAAGTCACTTAACCCTGTTTGCTTCAATTTCTTCATCTGTAAAATGAGCTGGAGAAGGAAATCACGAACCGGTCCAGTATCTTTGTCAAGAAAATCCCATGAGCAGTATGGTCCATGGGATCACAAAGTGTTGGGCACAACTGAATAATGACAATATATTATTATTTGTATGCTGTATCCTATGTTAGAAACTTCACAGAGAAATTTAAATTCAGTCAAAGGGCCGCACTTGAGGACCTAGAGGGTCACGTGTGACCTTAAGGCAGCAAGTTCACCACCCCTGTTAAGTGCTTAGTAAAGGCTTGTCTGTTAACTGACTCTGCTCCTCTGTGGCCCAGGCATTCTTTAAATCTAGAGGTTTCTGTTCAGTTGTCAGCCCACCCTCACAGAGAGACTTTACTTAATGAGCGTTCCCTGTATCAATGAAATCATAGGTCTTCCTCCCCTCACTAAAATAAATTAAACTAATTGTTATAGCAGCAACCACTTCAAGATCAACCCCTTTTCATTCTGCCTGCCATGCCAATGCCCAAGGAATCTTCCTAATGATCATGTGATTATATATATACATATATATATATATATATATATATATATTTAAACTTTACTCAAAAATATTCTACAGCTTCCCATTGCCTATCAATTAAAATCTGAATTCTTTATCCTGGCATTCAAGGCTCTTCACAGATGGAATTTCCCTGTCCCTGTCCCATTCAGCTTTTACACATTGTATTTTGCATCTAGACACAAGTGTTCTCCATCCTCATCCTGACTCTCTCAGCTCCATGCCTTTAGTCATAGGAATCTCAATACCAATAACTGACTCCTGCCACCCTCCTCACCTCCTACCCATCTCCAGAAATTGAAATCCCTCCTTCCTTTCCATCCCCAAATCTAATGCCACTCTTTTCATGAAGCCTTCTTTGGCCCCTCGTGGGTGGCCATGGAGGAGTATTCTGGCTTGGAACATTTTGGGGCTGAGAACACCAAACCATAGGGGAGTATATTGACTGACACACTTTTTCCAGAAATAATGACAGGATTTATTTAAGTATGGTTCTAAACCTGGAATGGGGGGGACAGTTCGGATGAGGGGGAAGAGAAGAGGGATGTATACGGTCAAATGACAACTAGTGATGAAGAGGCTGATGGGTAAAGTGAGGCATTGTTAAAGCCAAACCTGGCACATTTTGTGGCTGTTGTTCAGTTACTTTCAGTCTGACTCTTCATGACCCCATTTAGGGTTTTCTTGGCAAAGGTACTAGAGTGGTTTGCCATTTCCTTCTCTAGATCATTTTACAAATGAGGAAACTGAGGCAAATGGGGTTATGTGACTTGCCTAGGGTGACACAGCTATTAAGTTTCTGAGGACAGATTTGAATTCAGGAAGATGAGCCTTACTCCAGTTCTGGCGCTCTATATACTGTGTCATCTAGCTTCTCATCCCCATTTTACAGATAAGGAAACCAAGACAAAGAGGGTTGAGTGACTTGTCCAGGGTCCCACAGCTAGTAAGTATCTGAGGCCAGATTTGAACTCAGGAAGATGAGTCTTCCTGACTTCAGCCCTATGCACTATGGTGCCACCTAGATGCATGCCTGGCATGTTGTAAGTACCTCATAAATGAATGTTGACTGACTGATTTCTGAATCACAGGGATGGTGGTCCACTATAATAAGGCCAGCCCCAAGCATACTTCCCTCTACCCCTTGGCTATCTTCTTATCGGCTCTACTCCACCCTAGTGCCATCTTTCCCTTCTTCCAGCTCAGGAACCACAATCAAATCAATATTGGTGTTACTAATGAAACGGCAGTGTCAATCTATTCTTCTGAGTATCCATTCACCATCCCTGTGATTTTCCAAATCAGACATTCCTCCCTAGATCTCATTCCTTTATATGTGTTGTCTCTTCCTTTAGAATGTAAGTACCTTGAAGGCAGGAACTGACTCACTTTTTGATTTGTCTCCCCAATGGTTAGAATAGTTCTTGACACAAAGTAAATGCTTAAAAAATACTTTTTCATGTATGCATTCATTCATTCGTTCATTCATACATAATCTTCTGATAGGCAGAAGAATGACCAACAGTATCTTATTTTCCTTTCTTTCCATTTCCCCCATGAGTTCTAGTGTCAAGGTAGTTTTTCACTAGGCCTAGGATAAGTACGAAGAGCTTTTTGATTATTTTTTCAACTAACAAGCTTTTATTTTCTCCCCACCCCCCGACTATAAAAAGTAAAAACAAAAACAAAACCCTTATGACAAATATTCATAGTCAAGTAAAAAAGATTCCACTATTGTCCATGTCCAAAAATATCAGTTTAGATCTGCTTTTTATCAGGAAGTGGACAGCATTCTTCATTTGGCTCTGGAATCATGTTTGATCATTATACTGATCAGAGTTCTTTAAATTTATCAAAGCTGTCTATTTTTACAATGTTGTTATTATAGTGTAAATTGTTCTCCTGGTGTTGCCCACCTCTCTAAATCATGTCATACAAGTTTTGCCATGTTTGTCCCTTTATCATTACTTCTAGCCCAACAGTGTTGCATTGTGTTCATAGATCACATTTGCTCAGCCATGCCATAACTGATGGGCACTCCTTTACTTTCCAGTTCTTTGCCACCATAAATATTTTGGGACATATGGGTCCTTTTCCTCTTTCTTGGACCTCTTTGGGGAATAAATTTAGTAGTGGTGTCACTTGATCAAAGAGTACATATGGTTGAGGTACTTTGGGAGCATAGTTCCAAATTACTTTCCAGAACAGACATACCAACTCAAAGCTCCAGGTACTAATTGATAATCCACAGCTACCTTCTTTATGAGAATAAATGTGTCTTATATATACACTTGTGTGTGGTGTATATTGTTAAGAATGTTGTTCTCATTATTTAGAAGTCATGTTAGATTGATTTATATGCTTGTCCTCAGCTAGGAATTTCCCCAATACTTGAAATGTTTGTGTTAATAATTTTGCCTATGCTCCAGAACACTGACATTACATAGCTCTGTTTCAAATAAAACTGTCTTTATTTTTTGTGGAGGGGATTCAGAGGTCAAACTCTAGATGTTATAAGGTCCAAGACCTAGAAGATCTCAAGAATACTGGCCTCTAACAGATTGGGGCATAGACAGGCTCGAAAAGAATTGATGGAGGATGTGAGGAGCTACTCCCCTAAAATTCCCCTGCCATGAAATAAAATGTTTTCTTTTGGCATCACCTTCCCCCAAAGGGTCAGCAGGAGCTCAGGGAAATGCCATATTCCAACTTGATCATCATTGGCCACTCATGAATTTCAACACTCATCAGGTACCTTCTGTCATTGGCCAAGATTGCTTGAAGCCTTCTTCTCAGGCTGGCCACTAACAACATTGTGCTTAGCAGTAGAATTACTGTTGATTTTCATGCGAGAGAATGGTAATGCATTTTCAGCTGGCTAGTCCCCTTTATCCCCTACTCATTCTTCAGAACAGGTAGCTAAGATGGTTATTTGTACTCATGGGGAAAAGAAGTTTAATGGATTGGAAAAGTGTATATTTTACTTTAAAAACTCTCTCTGCATTTGTTGTGAACTCTGTGTAAGAAAGGATAACTCTAAGTGGCATGTAACTTTTTCATGACATTGCCCTCAGCTAGCCTGTGGTATCCAAGAAAGCTTGAGAAATATTATTCCATTTAGAGAAATACTCATTTCCCAACTTACTCAAAACCCTGGTCATTTGGATGAATAAATCATTAACATAGGCTGTGTCTATTCATGTAAACTGATTGAAAATCCGATTTTCAAACACATTTGTTATCTCTTCAATGTAAATCTTCCCTCCAGCAGTGCAGATCACAACTCACCCATGGCTCCCCAGCCTATGTGATTCTTGTCAGTCACTCAATAAGCATTTATTAAATGCTTACTATGTGCCAGACGTGCTAAGGGTTGGATAGACAAAGGCAAAAAATAGTCCCTGATATCAAGAAGCGAATATTCAAATGAGAGAGAAAATATATCAATATCTGGTACATACGAGATATATTCACAGTTTATGAAGTTGATCTGAAAGGGAAAGAAATTAGCAGTCAGTTAATAAACATTGATTAAACACCTACCGTATGTCAGGCACTGTGCTAAGTAAATTTTGAGGACACAAAAGAGGCAAAAAGACAATCTCTGCCCTCAAGGAGTTTACAATCTAACTGAGAGACAAGTAAACAAACAAATATTTACAAGCAAATAGGATAAATAGGAAAAATTAAAGGAAGGAAAGGTGCTAGAATTGGGAGGGTTTGGGAAAACAGCTAGAGGGATGTTAGAGAAGGAGCAGACTTTTGTCTGGTGGGTTGTGGGCTGAATCTTGGGGAAAAAAAGCCAAGGAAATTAAGATGTAGAGGTGAGGGGGCTATGCATTCCAAGCATGGAGAACAGCTTTAGAAAGTCATGGAGGTAGGAAACGGAGTGTTGTGATCCTAAGTGTCTTGTCTGAGGAACTGCAATGAGGTCAGTGGTATCTTCGGAGAGGGGCAGAGGTATATTCTATCATATTTTCTAGGACTGAGATCGATCAGCACAAGTGATCAGTGTTCATCTACCTCTTGGTATTGTTTTCAATTGCATTATTATTATCATTGTGTATTTGGTTCTCTAAGATCTACTTACCTCATTTTGTATCAGTTCAAACAAATCTTAATATGTTTTTCTAAATTCCTCCTATTCTTCATTTCTTAGAACACGAAAGCACTCCATTACATTACTATACCAGAAATCCATTCAGTCACTCTCCAATGGACACTTACTTTGTTTCCACTTATTATTATTGGTTTTTGCTACTACAAAATGTGCTGCTATAAACATTTAGGTATATTTGGGGTCTTCCTTTCTTTGACCTATATGTGCCTAGTAATAGGATCAATGGGGCAAAGGGTATGGACAATTAATGGTTCATCTCACATACTTCCAAACCATTTTCCAGAAAGGTTGGACCAATTTCCAGTTTTCTCAGGAGAACATGAAAGTAGCTGTCTTCCCATAGCCTCTCCAACATTGACTACTTCTTTCTATCATCTTTGCCAGTATTTTGAATGAAGCATGTAAAACTTCAGAGGTATTTTAAATGTGCATTTCAATTATTATTAGCAACTTGGAGAACTCTCATGTATTTGTTAATAGTCTGCAATTCCTTCTTTTGAAAACTATGTGTTTATATCCTTTGTTTATATGAGAATAGCAATTTAGGGGAAAATGACAGAAACCGGGCCCAGAACAATGACACCCGATTTTATTTTTTTTTTTGCTTGATGTGGGGAATAACAATCTAATTTTTGAAGGGAAGGACATTGCTTTTGAGAAGCTCCTATATTTTTTATATTACTCTTATTATTTCACCAAAAAAAGAATAATTCACAATAAAAAGAATATTTCAGATTCATTGTGCCTATTGAGTTACTTTGAGGAATTTCAATGAAGCACTTTCTCGGGATGGCAAAAGTAGTTCTGCTCAGTGCTTAGCAGCTATATCAAGGGTGGAAAAGACCCTGAGTGAGGAGCTATGTTTTTAGATAACTAGTGGGCCGGCCGTGAAAAGATAGGACAACTCCCATAAAGGCTGAGTTATAAAACAAAGCTCAGGAAAGGAAATCTTTTAACATTCACTTGGTATCAAATGCATGGAATTCAAAGAGAGAGTATAGGGTGGAGAATAAACCACTCATTTGTTTTGCTTAAAAAGAAAGGGTTGTTTCTTTTTACAGTACTCAGAGTTTCCATCTTGCATCTTGGGAATTTGTTATTCTTTCTATGGTGATAGAATCAAAGGCTGAACCCAGGGAGAAGGCAATAATTTCAGAGACTTTATTTCAATCCATTAGTACTGAATGGCGTCATTTCTCTTCTAAAGCATGAAGCTCTCAGAAAAGATGAACAGATGAAAGGTCTCAGCTTTCCAGGCTCCTTGTTCCTCCACTTATACAAATGACATATAATAACATGCATTCGAAGACCAGTTATTTTTCCTTTAGTATCTCTAAACAGTCCGAATGAAGGTAGTGTAGTCCCTCTATTAAAGGCCTTCTCTGGCTGTGGGTCATTTGTGGAGGAGCACTCAAGGCGCATGAAACTGCCTGGCGGAGGGATGGATGGCATGGACAGACTGCTGTATCCAAGGCAATTCTCCTCTCCATCAAAAGCCAAATTTTTCCGAGGCTGAAATTATGATTCTGGGTGCAGGCCTCCTGCTCGAGCATCAACATTGATGCAAAATTGATGAAACTTCCAAGTGAAATTGCATTGTTTGATCTTCACAGCCCTGGAATAACATCGCCTAAAGCTACGGTTCCTGTAAACTTCCTTTGCACAAACGACTTAGCCAGGACTGATATATTGACACAGAGTGCCCATGAATGACATTAGGGCTACTTAGGAAAGAGACAAAGACTGCAGGCCAAAGAAAGCAGCAATTGGTTCTGAAAATTACCTTTTTCCAGGGAACCTCTCAGGAAAAAAAAATTACCTTTTTCTGCTGAATCTCACTCCAAAATTACCTTTTCCAACTGAAGCTCTCTCAAAGTGCCTTGATGTTAAGCAATATAGTTTTAAGTTGAAAATGTCACAAGGCCATGAGAAGAAATTGATAGAAAATTTCAGGGTTCCTTGTTGATATTTGAAGCAGCCTGTGGATTTTTGTTCTTTAACACAGATCAGCTTGGCTGTGCTACCCCTTTGATTTCGGTATTGCCCAAAACAACATGTTTCGAGGCTTAATGGCTTCAGAGAGAAGAGGAAGAAGGTGATTTCGTTGTTACAGCAGAGTTCTGTTACCAGTAGGAAATTGGTAAACAGATGTCTTCAAAATCCTTTCCATTCAACATGGAACTTTTGAAAAAAAAAAAGGTGAAATAAAATTTCTTCATCCTTTATTTTTCTTGGGGGGGATTCTAATTTCCTTGACTTTTAGAAATTATGTGATTTAGCTAAAATTTCCTATTTTACGGTGGGAAAAAATTTGAGGTTTCTTTGGAGCCTTCAATGACCTTGGAGCAATATTGTCTGGGCATGGTCTAAAAACAAGAGAATTGCTTATCAATCAGATACTCTTTAAGTGTTGTCGTGTGTGTGTGTGTGTGTGTGTGTGTGTGTGTATGTGTGTGTGTGTATGTAATATGATGCAAGTCAATCAATAAACATTTATTAAGTGCTTACTATGTGCCAGGCACTGTGCTAAGCACTGAGGATGCAGAAAGAAAAAGATGATCCCTGACATCAAGGAGCTCACTATCTAATGGGGGACACTACATGCAATACATACATACACATATAAATGCATATATGTATATACATACATATACATGTATATATATACACACAAAGCAAGTTATATACAGGATAAATAGGAAACAACTTAATTAGGGAAAAACTAAAATTAAGAGGGGTTTGGAAGGCTTCCTATAGAAAATGAGATATTTGTTGGGACTTAAAGGAAGCCAGGGAGGTCAGTAGTTGGAACAGAAGGGGGAAAGTGTTCTAGGCATGCGGGATAGCCAGGAAAAAATGCCCTAGCCTTCTCAGAGCAAATAAGGGAATACCTCCTAAACTTTTTGCTTAGCATTTCCTCCTTAGAGTAAAAATTCAAAGGGTTAGGTAAGCCCCTTGGTTTTCTCAAATGTATTACTATGTCCAAAGCAACACAAATAGAAATGACTTCTTGAGGGAGGCAGACACAGGATTAGTAAACCTGACTTTCACCTGCCACTTAAGTCCTTTCTAAAGTCTACACATGTGAATGTTTTCCCATGTCTGGTGGAAGGGAGGACAAGCAAAGATCATATGAGGCATAGATTGGGTCAATGTAAGCTCTTGTTCTAACAGAGTGGGCAACACATCTACAAGTAAGCACAATTCAAAGTGAAGACTGAATGAATAAAAAAGTATGGAGTAAGCACTATGGGCTTGGCACTATGGCTAAACACTGAAGATCCAAAGACAAAAACAAGACCATCTCTGGCTTCTAGATGCCTACAGTCTAATGCGGGCAGGGGGGAAAGCAGAGAAACAGTAGTGGCCAGAGAAGAGAGTGTCTGGGGAGTCACAGGGTTGGTAAGTTGATCCATAGAGTAGTCAATTAGCAGGACCTTTCCAGGAACAACTGTAATATTGATTTCGTTAACATGTAGGGAATGGGGGGGGGGGGTGGAGAGAAGGGAAACAGGGTATGTATGGTTGTTTGGGATAGGAAGCATGAAATGATGGTTTGGTCTGGGACCTGGGGCAGGCAAGAAATTGTAGGCTAGCTGAGTTTGCACTCAGTCACTCAGTAATTAAGGAGGCTTATGTGAGCTCTAAAGCTGAGTGGATTAATTTGGGGGCAAGGAAAGGTGGGCATTAGGTGAGGTCATTACTTACCTGGAAATCAATCAGGAAAGGCTTCATGGAGGAAATAGCATGTTAATTAGATCTTGAAGACAAATAGTCCATTTTGACTAAAGTATCTGTATATGTATACGTTTATATATATATATATATATATATATATATATACACACACACACACACACACACACATATACATATTATGTATACATATTTTACACACATATATACATATATATACACACACAAACACAAACACACACACTCTTTATAGTTGGTGGTTAGTTGGTTGGTTGGTTGGTTGTTGTCCTTCATTCTTGAAGAAGACCCAAATGACATCACTATGCTAGAATCAAGTTTCAGTATGTCCGACTGTGGCTGATCAGACCAATACAAGCTCTGAATGTTCTACCACAATATTCTACTTTATAGAGTACATAGGGGAGAGCACTATGGAAGATACTAGAAAGGTCAGGTGGTACTAGACTGTGGAAACTCTTCAAAGCTGGGCTAAGGAATTTTAATTTTGGTAATCAATGAAGATTTTTTTTAAATTGGATCTGTGTATAAAAAATATTAATGTGACAGATAGATTGAAGAGGATTGAAAGTGGAGGTAGGCAGACAAGTGTCAAAAACCAAAGGAAAACTTCTTTATGTTACTTGGCTAAACACAGGGAAATAGATTCAGATTGCTATGACACAAGGAGAAGCAGTGTTCAGAGAAATCTGACTCTTTTTCTTTGTTTAAACAAGTAAAATCTCTATTTCACTTAATGACTCAGTCTGGTTTTTGAGTACAGAATAGGAAGCTAGTGAGATCATCATGGTGGGTGATATGAGGGTTCATCCCAGGTCAGTGGCAGAGGGAAAAGAGAGTAGAGGATAGATGCAAAGGTCACTGTGAAGGCAGAAATTATAGGACCTGGCCATTCTTTGCAAATGGAAGATAGGAGACAGATGAGACAAAAATCAAACAAAAGAGGCTGGTTAACTGATTCTCCAAACAGTAGAATTAGATGAGTCAAAAGTGGTTCTCTATGAGGAAAGGTAGTGAGATCAATTTTTGACATGGTGAGTTTAGAATGTTAGTAGGTCATTCAGGAATAGATGGCCCATAGGCAGGCTGGAGTTTATGAGAAACATTGGGACAAGAAATATGGAGTCATCTACAGAGTTGACCTTCTGTTTTGCATTTTTTTAAATGGACCAAGAAAGCCACTAAGGCAGATTTTTTTACTTGTTGAAACAAGGGGAAATCGAGTTATATGATTTTATATCTGTAATCCTGACCTTTCTTCTGAGCCTTGGGAATGAATGAAATAAATGAAATTACCAAGATGCCATGGGAATGAGTGAAGTGACCAAGAGGAAATGTAGGGAAAAGAGATGGTTGAGGTTAAAACCACCATTTAGGTGTTGGGACAAGAAAGAAAGTTAGGAAAGGAATCTGAAAGCAAGTAATTAGATACAAAGAAGAAGAATATTTCAGGAGCAGAATATACTCAGAAAAAAAGAGAGTAGTCAACAGTGTCAAAAGCTGGAGAAGACAGGATGAGGACTAAGAAAAGGTCACAAGGCTGGTTCAAAGAAAGTCTTTCAGAGAGCAGTTTCAGTAGAATGGAGAGGACACCATGCAAGGGTTTTGAGAGAGAGTAGATGATGAGTAAGTAGCACTTCTGAAAAGACATAGAAAGTTCCTTCTCTTTTCTCCTCTGACTATGCCTTAGGCCTACCAATCTCAGGCCCAATGGTCAAAGCTAAATTGGGTATGACTAGAAAATTCATTTAAACTTCATTGGGCCATTAGCATTCTCACCCCCTTGCCAAATTCACTTTATTCCCCTCTACATTTTGCACACTTACGTCCACACTGGGAAGCCCACATCATCTGCTTGCTTCCATCTGAGCATAATCAAAAAACACAAGATGTGGTTTAGCAAGCATGCCCAGATTTCTCCCTAATAATAAAGATTCCCACTAAAAGCCAACAGAGATTCCCCAATTGACAAATGGTCAGAGGATATGAACAGGCAGTTTTCAAATGAAGAAATTAAAGTTATTTATAGTCATATGAAAACATGCTCTAAATCACTACTGATTATTAGAGACATGCAAACCAAAACAACTCTGAGGTACCACCACACACCTGTCAGATTGGCTAACATGACAAAACAGGAAAATTATAAATCCTGGAGAAGATGTGGGAAAGTTGGAGCACTAATTCATTGTTGGTGGAGCTGTGAGCTGATCCAAAAAGGGCTATAAAAATGTGCATACCCTTTGACCCTGCAATACCACTTGTAGGGCTGTATACCAAAGAGATCATGAAAATGGGAAAAGGACCCACATGTACAAAAATATTTATAGCAGCTCTTCATGTGGTGGCAAAGAATTGAAAATCAAGGGGATGCCCAACAATTGGGAAATGGCTAAACAAGTTGCAGTATATGAATGTAATGGAATACTATTGTGCTGTAAGAAATGATGAAGAGGTGGACTTCAGAAAAAACCTGGAAAGTCTTATATGAACTGATACTGAGTGAAGTGAGTAGAACTAGAACATTGTACACAGTAACAGCCACAATGTGCCATGACTGATTTTGATAGACTTAGCCCTTCTCAGCAATGCAAGGACCTAAAGCAATTCCAAAGGACTCCTGATGGAAAATGGCATCCACATCCAGAGAAAGAACTATGGAAGCATACTATTTTCTTTTTTGTTTTGTTTTGTTTTTCTTTCTCATGGTTTCTCCAACTCATTATAATTCTCCTATGCAATATGACTAATGTGAAAATGTGTTTAGTAGGAATGTATGTGTAGAGCCCGTAGCAGATTGCATGCCATCTTGGGGAGGGAGGGAAGAAGGAGGGGGAGAAAATCTAAAACTTATGGAAGTGAATGTTGAAAACTAAAAGTAAATTAGTTAATTAAAAATTAAAAATATAAAAGCCAACAGAGTACAGAAAAGAGAGGTCAAGTATATCATTGGGATCTGTTGACTGATCCCATTAAACCTGCCTTGATTTCTTTTAGGCTTTTGGTTAATGCTTATTTTCATGGTTGTAATTAGGGCCCTCAGCATTTGTTCCTTTGACAGGTCAATGATTTTATTTCAATTGGTTAACTGGAAGGGGCACAATTATGATGATTTGGATTCCACTCCAGAAATATCTTGCAGTTTAGGTGATTAGAGTAAGAGCTATTACTCTTTGTAGCCATCATTCCATGAGTAAGTTTCTTATCTTGTGTGGGTTAAAAAAAATCAGCACCACAAGTCCAAGACAGAGGACATATGGCTTGATGGTAGTTTATCTGAAACAAAAAAAGCTCTGGAGATTTTAGTGATCTATGGACTCAGAATCACCTCCGGTGTTTTATGGCAGTATGAAAAGGCAAATTTGATCTCAAGTTTCATTAAGAAAAGTACTGGATTCAAGAATAAGGAGGCGATGGTGACAGTGTGTGCGCTACCCTACTCAGGCCACACATCTGAGATTCTCTGTTCAGTTCTGGGCTCTAGACTTTAGAGAAGATATTGATAGGCTGGGCAGTGTCCAGAGGAGAATGCTGCAGGGAGAGTACCAAACAAATATTTATTAAGCCCCTACTGTGTGCCGGGGCTCTGTGCTGGGGCTATATGAGTATTATCTTATTTGACCCTCCCAACAACACTCTAGAGACAGGTGCTACTATTATCTCCCATTTTCTAGTTGAAGAAATTGAGGTAGGTTAAGTGATTTGTGCAGAGTCATACAGCTGATATCAGAGGCTGGATTCAAACTCGGGTTTGACTGATCCCAGCTCCTCACTCTCTCCACTGGGTCTGTCATCTAGCTGCCTTAATAAATAATATTTATAAATACTTAAGAGGTATTGATTGATTAAATGAGTAAAAGATATTTTGTTGAAGGTGGCATTTGAGCTGAACTTTGAGTGGAGTTAATAGTTCTGAGAAGGACAGCATCCCAGACACGGAGGACACATTGTCTGTCTGAAAGCGTAGAGATGGAAGATGAAATGTCATGTATTGGCACTGGTCAATCTGGCTATAACACAGACTGGGGGAGTCATGTGTGATCATCCTGGAAAGGCATTCACAATTGGATTTCCTTGTCACTAGAGATGGTACAGCTAGGTGGCACAGTGGATAGAGAACTGGGTTTAGAGTCAGGAAGACCTGAGTTCAAATCCAGCCTCAGATACTCACTAGCTATGTGACCCTGGGCAAGTCACTCGACTCTTCCTCAGTTTCCTCATCTGTAAAATGAGCTGGAGAAGGAAATGGCAAACCGCTTCAGTATCTTTGCCCGGAAAATCCTGAATGGGGTCACAAAGGGTCAAACACAACTGAGAAAAAGACTGAATATCATCATCTCACTGGAGAATCTTAGGCACTGGCTGGATTAGTGCTTGTCTGGCATATTGTAGTGTAGATTCTTTTTCAGATATGAGCTAGATCGGACATCCCTTGAGGTCCCCTCCAACTTTGAGATGCTGAGATTCTGTGACTGTGTGACCTGATGCACAACCAACGCCAATTCAAAGCTATCACATTAGAAGTACAAAATGGAACTTCTCTGCAGGACTTTTATCAGTCCCCTGGAGAACCTAATTTGTTCCCCGGCAGTTTAGTGGGTTTGGGAACATTTGGCAGTAACAATAGCTTTGTCTTTCTCAGAAGGATTTTGTTCATATGGTTGTTTGTTCCAATTATATAAATTAAAGTATGATGGCTTAAATTTTTAAAGGTTGGTCAATATAACCCAAAACAAAGGCGAATCTTGGTTCTTCCTTAGTCAATCCAAAAAGTTTCTGGGAAACCAAGAAATTTCTCCTCAATGACAATATTGCTGATAATATTATCCTCATTACAGATTTTCTAGAGCCAAGTGGGCTGTGGGGACACGTAACTGAATTCCTCAAGGAACTGGTAAATCCTTTAGATCAGGGCTGTCCAACCTTAGGTTTTTATTGAAACAATAGACGATATATTTTGATTTGCCATTTTAGTGAGAGCTCTGTGGTAGCTCGGCTTCTTTTACTAAAGCATTTATGTAAATTCCAATGCTTGTAGGCAGGCTATAAATCACACTGCAGACCACATGAGGCCCTGGGCTGCATTTTGGACAGCCCTGCTCTAGATAACGTGTATGTGCTGTAGACCATTCCAGCACCTGCTTCCCTTGTGGAATTCTCAGTGGGCCAAAGTCAGAGTTGGAAAAGAACCGTGGAGGTTTCCTGAATATCACTTTTCAGATCCCTTGAGTGATTCTCATCTACCATTCTATGTCGCATGAAACTAAATCTACTGGATAACTCTAGTGCTGTGGGAGTTTGAGTAGCAAAGACCTTTCTTGCAAATACTCAAATGAAAGAATGAAAAAATATTTATTAAATGCAAATAATTATGCTAAGCACAAGTGTGCAAATAGAAAAGTAAGACAATCTTTGTTCTCCAGGGGCACGTGCAACATGTCCCCCAGGTCTCACTCCCAATTCACATGTCTGTTCACTCTGGTCAAAGCTCAGGTGAAGCACCACATTCTACAAAAGATCTTGCACTGATTCAGTTGGTTAATCATTCATTCAACATTAAGATTGCAGTCTCCTTGAGGGCAGGGACTTTCTTTTGCCTCTTTCCTTATCCCAGCTGTTTAGCACAGTGCCTGGCACCTAGTAGGTGCTAAATAAATATTTATTTATTATTATTTATATATTTTATTTCATATAAATATTTATCGAACTTAGTTTATTGACAATTTAATAAACATTTATAAATATTATGTATTAAGACAAGTCAAATGGAAAGGTTCGTAGTACTTAGGGTGCACTAGCCAAGTTGATGGCAATACAGCTTCTCTAACCTTATTTTCATTGATAAAACCATACCTATTTCTCACACTGAACCATTTGACAGTGCCAAGGGCTTTCTTTTCCAGATGTTCAGTCCCTGTGGCTATTGAGGAGATGGTGAAACACGGACAGTGTTTCTGCAGAAACAGTAACTAGGCTGCATGTTCAAAAGGGTTGTTTCACTGGATCATGGCCTTGAGGGCTATGCTAAAAGGAGAAAAGATCATCTTGGGGGTCATTGCTATTCCCAGGGTTCTTGGGCTCATAGTACTGGGCTCTTTTCATTAGGATCTGTGGGGAAGCAGTGGTCAACATAGTGGTGGTGGTGATTCCATTCACCTGGCACATGACACCCTCTTGTCCCTCCTTCATGGGGCTGACTAATTAATATAGGCTAGCTCTCCTGTCTTGTGCATGGCAGTTGGCCAGCAGTTGGTGGTGACGACTAACGCCTTCTCTCCCACGGTTACATGCTTGCATGGCAATTGGTGGTGGTGGTGAAAATGGGAGGTCCATTTTTTTTTTGCAGGGATTGCTTCCTTGGATGATGACTATGCAGGAAGCAGGACTGATAGTCTGGGGAGTATTACTATCTATTCCCAGAGTGAGCCCTGTACTGTCTGCACAAGGGGAAATGGCAGTCAACATGGTGGCAATCATTCCCTTCATCTGGCATATGCTCCCTCATGTCTCTCCTTCTAAGTGCCTTGATGTTTCAGGGAGGCTGACTTTCTTACCCTGCCATGGCAGTTGAATAAACATTCCAGGTAAGTCAATTTAATTCATGCACAAAATTGTGTTGAGCAGGCAGGAGAAAGAACCATACCAAGAAATTAGGTTAAAGAGTCTTTCAAATGAAATGTAAAATCCAGAGACCACTTGCATTCAAAAAGAATCCCACCATGACTTTCATAAGGCAAGGAGCATCAAAGCAGATGTTCTGGGTAGATCTCCCTGAAAAGAATTAATCACATTCTATGAAATTAATTTCTCCTGGAGCCTTAACTAGCTATGGCATCCATTCTGTTTTACCTGGAGAAATAGAATATGTACTGTTAAAAATTTCTTTACTCTTTTCTCAGCTGCTCTCCTGACTCCCTGCAGGGCTTTGACCAGTTTCCCACCCCACCTCAAGGAACTTAATTTGAGTCTTGACAGTTTAGTGGGTTCTGGAATATTTTGAGGCACGTATAGCTTTATCTTTCTCAGGACATTTTTCTTTCTTTGTTTATTCCAGTTACTTCAGTTAAAATATGGCAGCTTTGCCACCATGCCTTAAACTGCCTTCTCAACCTGAAAGATCCCTCTACCCTTACAGTCTTCTCACTCAGTTCACCCTGAAGCTCATAGATTGGACCACAATAGGTCCCTGCTCAAGCTCCACTTAATGGCTGTACTTTGGGACCCCCTGCCTTAGAGTGAATGTCAGTGGTAACTGTTTCTCTTTGGAACAACAACCCTGAGGGTCTTCCCCTCCCAGCTTGAATTTTTTACTTCTTTTTTTCTAATTAAAGGGGCCATCCCTTGACTCACTTCTTTTTTTTTTTTAATGCAATTTATTTATTTAACATATTTGGTTTTCAGCATTGATTTTCACAACAGTTTGAATTATAAATTTTCTCCCCATTTCTGCCCTCCCCCCCCACTCCAAGATGGCGTATATTCTGGTTGCCCTGTTCCCCAGTCAGCCCTCCCCTCTATCACCCCCCTCCCTCTCATCCCCTTTTCCCTTCCTTTCTTGTAGGGCAAGATAAATTTCTACGCCCCATTGCCTGTGTATCTTATTTTTTAGTTGCATACAAAAAGTTTTTTTGTTTTTGAACATCTGATTTTAAAACTTTGAGTTCCAAATTCCCTTCCCTCTTCCCTTCCCACCCACCCTCCCTAAGAAGTTGAGCAATTCAACCTAGGCCACACATGTATTATTATGTATAACCCTTCCACAATATTCATGTTGTGAAAGGCTAACTACATTTTGCTCCTTCCCAACCCATCCCGCTTTATTGAATTTTCTTCCTTGCCCCTGTCCCCTTTCCAAAGTGTTTGTTTTGATTACCTCCACCCCCATCTGCCCTCCACTCCATCATCCCCCTGCCTTTTATTTTTTTTTTTTTTTATCTTCCTCCCTCTTCTTTCCTGTGGGGTAAGATACCCAACTGAGTATGTATGGTATTCCCCCTCAGGCCAAATCTGATGAGAGCAAGGTTCACTCATTCCCCCCTCACCTGCCCACTCCCCTCCTCTCCTAGAACTGCTTCCTCTTGCCACCTTTATGGGAGATAATCCACCCCATTCTATCTCTCCCTATCTCCCTCTCTCAGTAAGTTACTCTCTCATCCCTTAATTTCATTTTATTTCTTTTAGCTATCTTCCCTTCATCCTCAACTCACCCTGTGTCTGCTCTCTTTCTTTTACATATATATATATACACATACATACACATACATACACATACATACACATACACATAGATACATGCATACATACACATTCACTTATATATACATAAACATATATATATGCATATATATATGCATATTCCCTTCAACTACCCTAATACTGAGGTCTCATGAATCATACTCATCATCTTTCCATGTAGGAATGTAAACAAAACAGTTCAACTTTAGTAAGTCCCTTGCAATTTCCGTTTCTTGATTACCTTTTCATGCTTCTCTTGATTCTTGTGTTTGAAAGTCAAATTTTCTATTCAGTTCTGGTCTTTTCACTGAGAAAGCTTGAAAGTCCTCCATTTTATTGAAAGTCCATATTTTGCCTTGGAACATGATACTCAGTTTTGCTGGGTAGGTGATTCTAGGTTTTAATCCTAGCTCCATTGACCTCCGGAATATCGCATTCCAAGCCCTTCGATCTCTTAATGTAGAAGCTGCCAGATCTTGGATTATTCTGATTGGGTTTCCACAATATTCAAATTGTTTCTTTCTGGCTGCTTGCAGTATTTTCTCCTTGATCTGGGAGCTCTGGAATTTGGCAACAATATTCCTAGGAGATTTCTTTTTGGGATCTATTTGCGGAGGCTATCGATGGATTCTTTCAATTTCTATTTTGCCCTGTGGCTCTAGAATATCAGGGCAGTTCTCCTTGATAATTTCCTGAAAGATGGTATCTAGGCTCTTTTTTTGATCATGGCTTTCAGGTAGTCCAATAATTTTTAAATTATCTCTCCTGGATCTATTTTCCAGGTCAGTGGTTTTTCCAAGGAGATATTTCACATTGTCTTCCATTTTTTCATTCCTCTGGTTCTGTTTTATAATATCCTGATTTCTCATAAAGTCACTAGCTTCCACTTGCTCCAATCTAATTTTTAAAGTAGTATTTTCTTCAGTGGTCTTTTGGACCTCCTTTTCCATTTGGCTAATTCTGCCTTTCAAGGAATTCTTCTCCTCATTGGCTTTTTGGAGCTCTTTTGCCATTTGAGTTAGTCTATTTTGTAAGGTGTTGTTTTCTTCAGTGTATTTTTCAGTATTTTTTTGGGTCTCCTTTAGCAAGTCATTGACTTGTTTTTCATGGTTTTCTCGCATCCTTCTTATTTCTCTTCCCAATTTTTCCTCTACTTCTCTAACTTGCTTTTCCAAATCCTTTTTGAGTTCTTCTATGGTCTGGGGCCAGTTCATGTTTTTCTTGGAGGCTTTGGTTGTAGGCTCTATGACTTTGCTGTCTTCTTTAGGCTGTATGTTTTGGTCTTCTTTGTCACCAAAGAAAGAATCCAAAGTCTGAGACTGAATCTGGGCGCGTTTTCGCGTCCTGGCCATATTCCCAACCAACTAACTTGACCCTTGAGTTTTTCAGTGGGGTATGACTGCTTGTAGATTACAGAGTTCTATGTTCTACGTTTGGGGGGGAGGTGCCCGCTCTGTCAGAGCCACACTCCTCCTTCCCCAAGGACCCCCAGTCCAGACTGGGCTCAGATCTTCGGCAGGCTGTGCACCCCTGCTGTGATCCGCCACTTAATTCCCCCCACCAGGTGGGCCTGGAGCCAGAAGTAACAACAGCTGTAGCTGCCCCACCTCCGCTGCCCCCGGGGCTGGAAGCCGAACCGCGAACTCCTTCCACTCCCGCAGCTTTTCCCACTAACCTTCTCCGCAGTCTTTGGTGTTTGTGGGTCGAGGGGTCTGGTAACTGCTCACGTATTCAGGGCGCTAGGGCCCCCTCCGCCCGGTTTCTGGTCTGGATCGTCCACGCCGCTCAGGCTGGGCTCTGCTCCACTCCGTTCCCAGCTCCCAGCTCCCAGCTCCCAGCTCCGTGTGGAATAGAGCTCACCCAGAGACCATCCGGGCTGTCCTGGGCTGGAGCCCTGCTTCCCTCTGCTGTTCTGTGGGTTCTGCCGTTCTAGAATTGGTTCAGAGCCATTTTTATAGGTTTTTGGAGGGACTCGGGTATGGAGCTCACTCTAGTCCGTGCTTACCAGCCGCCATCTTGGCTCCGCCCCTTGACTCACTTCTTAAAGAGGTCTATTCACTGAATGAGCTTCACCTCTAAGTAAGTACATGAAAAGGCCTTAGCCTAAAAGGGCCAGGGTCTCCCATTGCATCCTGAGTCATCTCTAGTCATCCTGATGAATATCTGGTCACTGGATCCAGATGGATCTGGAGGAGAAAGTGAGGCTAGTGACCTTGCACAGCTCTCCCTCACTCAAATCAAAGTCAACTGCAGGTCACGTCATCATTTCCCTGATGTCGTGGTCCTCTTCAAAAACGAAGGACAAACACAACAACCTCACTCAGGAAGAACACTCTGCTCCCTGGCCCTGTCCTCCAATTGGGGAGTTCCTCTTCGAATCTCCATTTTGAGAAAGTGCTCCAGCCAGCCACACTTTCCTGGTCACCTTTCTAACTCTCCAGACCTTGACACTATGCCCCTAGGTAGGTATCTATTCCCCAAGTAGGGATAGCTTAGAGTTTAATATTTTGCTACCTTCTCAGAATGAACAAAGAATTTATTAACTCCAATTTTATTTTGATGTTAGCTATAATGGGCGAAGTGGTTTCTAAGCTTCAGCAATGATAGTAATAACACCTGCTCATGGAGTATTTCAAGAGGAGAGACTCTGCTCTAAATAGAAGAGCCACAACATCTCTGTGGGGTGGGGGGTGGTGGAGGAGGGAAGGCAGGGGATAGGAGGTAGTCTCTGGAGTTTCAGCCAGAGAATCAGATCCCCATAGGGTACTTTCCTCAGACTGGATGAAATTAAGTCCCATGGCTCAAAGTTCCCCAGCACTTTTCCAAGGTTTTGCTTTGCTTCCTGGAAGATAGAAGCCCTGAGGTAGACATATTCAAAGGGGACTGAAGGTACTACAGAGAGACTTATGTGTCTTTCGCTTGTGCCTATGTGACTTTTAACCAAAAAGGGGAAAAATCAATGGAGCGGAACAATGATAATTGTAAATTAGCCACTCCATGATGGTCGATAAACACATTTTATAAAAACACAGTATGAACCAAAGAGTATGTTCGAAAGTAGTTGCTGGAGGAAATGTAGGTGATGTAAAAACAGAAGATATCAATATATTTTGTTATAAAAAAACTACCGCAAGTTATACTGGATAAACTGCTAATAATAACCCATCAAATCCTAGTTAAACCTTGCACTCTCTCAACATTTCTTAATTCAAGTGCCTGGCACATAGTAGGTGCTTAATAAATGCTTGCTGACTTGTTGACTTCCTGACATCATCTAAAGTTACTTCTTTAATAACGTTAAAACACTGTTCTAGGTTTATAAGAAAACAGATTTAGAACTGGCAGGAACACTAGAGACCATCAAGTCCAACCCCTTTATTTTTACAGATAAAGAAACTGAGGCATAGAGTGATTAGGTGACTTGCCCAGGATCACTCAGCTAGAAAATGTCTGAGCTGAGACATGAACCCAGGTCTTCCTGACTCCAAGTCCAGTGTTCTACTCACTACCCCAGTGGTATCAAACAAATAGAAACAGATCCCCATGGGACCAATGACTTAGAAAATCACACGTTAATGCTGTATTGTATTTTAATTTATTTATTTTAATTATTTTTATTTTAATTTATTTAATTTCATTTGTTATTTTTAATTTAATATAATTTAAATTATATTTAATTATTTTTATATTATAAATTATATTTAATTTATTTTGTAAAAACATTTCCCAATTACATGTTAATCTGGATTCCCCAGAAGCCCCAGCATTTTACCTCTCTCTTCAAGTTTGACACCTCTGTACTATGTCTCTCTACCTCTTTACCCTCTGGGACGAAACAAAGCAAGTCTAACGCTTGTGAGGATACCTATCATTCTCCCCCTGAGGCTTTTTAACTCCAATTTAAACATTCTCATTCCTTCAACCAATCTTCATATAGCCTCAACTGAACAAGGGCATTGGGCCCTTGGACATCCAAATTAAATCTGTGAAATGGGTCAACAAGGACCGTGCTATAAAAAAGGGTTGTAACCACCGATCCTGGGGTAGAGGCCCGCTGCTCTCTACCTTGGTTATAGGTGTTTGATTTTAGATAGAAAAAGACAAGGTCCTAAAGGTACAAATGAATCAGAATTATGGCAGGAATATCAGGCTAGGCCTCCCAGGAGTTCATATAAGTATGCCCTAGATTTACAATATAAAACTCAACTAATTTAGTTGACTCTTGTTAGCTTCCTCAACAAAAACCTTGCAGAGTTTTTGTCTAGTTTTTCCCATGTACTAAGCATTTAATAAATCCTTGTTGAATTAAATGCAATTGAATTGTGCTTTCCCTTCCTAGTATCTCTGGGGAAGCAGTTCTTTTCCACAATTTGACTAAAAGGTACTTTGCTTAAATAATGAGAGAAAATGGTATAGTGCAGTTACTAAGTCCCATAGCCTGGAGTTTTACCGATTTCAAGTCTCATAGATCACTCTTCTAGCACTTGGTAAATGTTTGTCAGCCTTACATGCTAAAAGCCAATTAGTATTGATTAGCCCTCACACAATTCTTAATTTAGGTCTAAACAATTTAAGAAGGAAAGAGAATGCTTCAGTAATTCAAACATCCAAAGACCTCACTTACTGCTCAAGCCCCTTGGTCAACCGAGAAAGGACATGGTCCTCAAACAGATCATATGACTAATAGAAAATTGACACCCAGGGCATCTAGGTGGCACAGAGGATAAAGCACTGGCCCTGGAGTCAGGAGAACCTGAGTTCAATTTTGACCTCAGACACTTGACACTAGCTGCGTGACCCTGGGCAAGTCATGTAACACTGATTGCCTCATGAAAAAAGAAAATTGACATCACCACATTAATCTGCAAGATTATCTTGTCTAGCAATCTTGCAATGTTAGATGACTCCTGACAGTAGAAAACTCCATGCTTTTTTCAGGTTGTATCTACATGGATCCTATCACTTCACCTGGGAGGTTTACCAACACAAATATTTTTCCTTAACACCATTTTGGCAGAAGTCCTGGGACCACCTAACACTTCTCATCTGTCTCACTATTATTTCAACCTTTCCAATCTACATTCATGACAAGCTTTTCTTTTATAAATCAGCCTCCAGCCAGGGATATAGATTTCTGGTTTTCAAAAATTTTTAATCATTCCACTAACCCCTCAAGCGCTCTCTCTCTCTGTCTCTCTCTCTGTCTCTCTGTCTCTCTCTGTCTCTCTCTCTGTGTCTCTCTGTCTCTCTGTCTCTCTCTCTCTCTCTCTCTCTCTCTCTCTCCATTCTTTCTTATTTGTTAATATCTTTCTGATAATCAGGTACCCAGCACTGTATCATATTATCACTTTATGGGTTCAGTTTCAAGGGGCTGTTACTATGACCCCAGGTCTTTTGAAGCTTGTCCATGCTTCATTGGATTTCTCTGTTTCTAATCATTTATCTTCATGAGAGAAACTATTTTCTCTATTCTAAATAATAGTTCTTTCTGGCCTACATTCCTTGCCTTCCTAGGTTTTTTTTTCTTTTCATTTTTTCTGTTTGTATTTTTTGTATTATTTCTGACCATTGTGCAGGGTCTGCAAAAGCCTAGTATTATCTGCGACTTTCTAATTCTTTCCTTTCATTAACAAATATATGAAACAATGTAAATAGGGATGATTTTATGACCAAACAAGAAATAGAGAAGATCACAGGAAGTAAAATAATTTTATTACAGGAAATTAAAAAGGTTTTGCATAAACAAAACCAATGCAACCCAAATTAGAAGGAAAGCAGAAAACTGGCGAAAATAAATTGCAGCAGGCTTCTCTAATATAGGCCTCATTTCTCAAATATGTAAGGAACTGAGCCAAATTAAAAATTAAATTAAAAATTAAAAAAATTAATAAATTAAAAATTTTTTAAATCATTCTACGATTGATAGATGTTCAAAGATTATGAACAGGCAGTTTTCAGAAGAAGAAATGAAAGCTACCAAGTCATATGAAAAATGCTCTAAATCACTAATACAGAATTAGAGAAGTGCAAACTAAAACAACTCTAAAGTACCACCTCACATTTATCAGATTGGCTAACATGACAGAAAATTAAAATGACAAATGGTGGAGAAAAAAACAGAGATATTAATGCACTATTGTGAACTGATCCAACTATTTTAGAGAACAATTTGGAACTATGCCAAAAGGGCTCAAAAACTGTACATACCCTTTGACCCAGCAACACCATTACTAGTTCTGTATCCTAAAGAGATCAAAGAAATGGGAAAAGAAGCTATATGTAAAAAATATCTATAGCCGTTATTTTTTGTGATGGCAAAGAATTGGGAATTGAAGGAATGCCTATTAATTGGGGAATGGCTGAACAAGTTGTGGTATGTGATTGTAAGAGAATACTATCAAGCTATAAGAAATGATGAGAAGTATTGTTTCGGAAAAATCTGGGAAGACTTATATGAACTGATGCAAAATGAAGTGAGCAGAACCAGAAGAACATTGTACACAGTAATAGCAATATTGTAACAGTGATCAATTGTGAAAGACTTAGCTACTCTTATCAATAAAATGACCCATGACAGTTCCAGATGACACATGATGAAAAATGCTGTCTACCTCCAGAGAGAGAACTGATGAACTCTGAGTACAGATTAAAGTGTATTGTTTTTCATTTTATTTTTCATGCTTGTTTGCCTTCATTTTTGTTTTTTGGGTTTTTTTTTGCAATGCGGCTAATACGGAAATGTTTTGTGTGACTTCTCATGTGTGAGAGGTATCATATTGCTTGTCTTCTCAATGGGTAGGGGAAGGGCTAAAGGGAGGCAGAGAATTTGGAACTCAAAATAAAAAATAAATGTTAAAAATTAAATTTTTAAAAATTAAGGAGGCAGCTAGATGGATAAAGCACTGCCCTGGAGTCAGAAGAACCTGAGTTCAAATTCAGCTTCAGACACGACACTTACTAGCTGTGTGACCCTGGGCAAGTTACTTAACCCCAATTGCCTTGCCCTCCAAAAAAAAAAAATAAAAAGGAAACAATGTGAACCCAGCAACAAGCATAGTCATGTATGAAGGCCTATCTGCACAATCCTGAGTAGAACACAATAAGCTTCCCCACCTGGGTGGGGTCTGAGCAAGATTGAGGAGAAAGCCAATCCAAATTAATTATCGGCAATGTCCCTCAGAACTTGGTTTGGCCCTATAGAGAATAAGGTTTCAGAGAGGAATGAATCTTGTTTCTCCCCACTGTTAACAATTAGTTACTTAATAACCATTTCTTTCACAACAGCCTCCTAAATGGATCTCTAGCCTCTATTTTCTCCACCCTACAATTCACTCACCACACAATGGCCAATATGTTATTCTTAAAGCACAAGTCTGACTATATGCCTCACCTACTTAAGTCCCTTCTGTGGCTCCCTGGTGCCTCTAGGACAGAGATTGTTAACTTTGGAGTGACATAGACACCTTTGTCAGTCTAGTGAAACCTATGAGCCTCTTCTCAAAACACGTTTAATTTAATTGTAGAAAATGCTATAAAATTTTTTCAGTTAGAGGTTAGTGAAAAAATATGTATGTATGTATGTATGTATGTATGTATGTATGTATGTATGTATGTATGCATATTTCCCCATTCGAGTTCACGGATCATCTGAAAATTAAGCACAAGCTCCAGATTAAGAACTCCTGGACTACACTAAAATACAACCCCCCCGGTTTGACATTTAGAACAATTCACAATCTGGCTGCAGCCTTTTCATGTTTATTGCATATAATTCCCCTTAACATATTTTATGTCCTATCCAAACTGTCCTACTTGACACACACTCTGACATTTCATTTCCTATCTGTACCTTTGAACAGTCTGTCCCTCATGCCTGAAATGCACTCCCTTCTTTTGATCTGAAGTTTCCTTCAAAGTTCCATCCCCTTAAATTTTAGAGCTCTCTTCCTCCTTCTCAAATTATTATGATATATATGTATATATAGATATAGATATCAAATTTTCCAAGTCAAATGTAAACTCCTTGAAGGCAGAGACCTTTTTGGTTTTACCTTTATCTCCCTGGTACTTAATTTAATGATGCCTGATGGGTAGTTGTTGTTCATCCTTCATTTTTGAAGAGAACCAATGATATCATGAAGTGCTGTCTTGACTTGTGCATGAGTTAAATGTTAGCGAGGCAGACTTGCACAAAGTTTTCAGCCTCATTCTGTCCTCCAGAGTCATCAAAGTCCTGTGGCAAAACAAAAATCGGGATGACTGGTGATAGCCCAGGATGTAGTAGATGACCATGGCATCTTTGATGTCTGACCAAGCTCTAAGTGTTCCACACTTCAGCTGCCTGGCTCTTCCTCATCCACCCATTCCTCCAGGGAAAGTTTTCACATGCTTGGGGTAGACATCCCCCTATCTCACTGACAGGTCTGAGGTCTGTTGGTTACCCTCAGCCTAGTTGATCCCATTTGCCAAGACAGTTTACTGTGCATGTCACAGCTCCTTGGAGTGTTGCTCAGGGAGAACTAGTACTTTTAGTGGGAGGGCTGCCTAGCTTTTTCAGGGCTGCTCACCCACCTTTGGTGTCCACATTCACCCAACTTTCACCCGACATGGAGTAGGCCTTAACAAATGTGGTTTGGGTTGGATTAGGTTGGGTTGAGGGGTATGCTGGATTCAGCTTGAATTGCTGCTCTTGAGCCAATTGTTAAATTTTCAGTATCGGCATTTACATCACAGAAATCAGCCAAATCTATACATCAGGGCTTATTCATTATTTTGTTGAATGCCTAGACTTAAGAGAGTGACAAAGAAAATGTTAATACAGATCAAACTTAAAAGCCTATATATTTACATACATACATATATGGAATTTTCCCCCAAAGAACTCATTGTTAACCACTTGCCAGCGCATCTCTAGTTGGGTAGCAGGTTGGGTTGGAATGAATGGGGATGTGAACTGGATAGATGTTCCTAGTATATATCCTTAGTAGGTATGTGACCAAATAAGCCATTATTGAGTGACTTACTCTGGCACATGTGAACTTGCATTTTGTTTCTGAGCCACAGGTTGTACTCACCTGTAAAATGGGGATAAAAATACTTATGATACCTACTTTACAAGGTGATTGTGAAAAAAGTGCTTTGTACACTCTGATGTGCTACAGAGATGTGAGCTATTATTATTGTGAAATGACAGTCTTTCTATCCTGTTAAGAGAATCTCAGGCATCAGTCAGAAGGTGAAGAAATGTTATTTTGGGCAGGTAGGGCTCTGAAATTTTGCCGTGACTCAAGCCATCCCTGAAGCCAAATGAAATTTATAACTTTTAGAATAGGGATGGAGAGGTTGGGGTGGGGAGATCATTCAGGACACCTAGCCTTTGTTTGCCCTGGCCTCCTGGCTGTTCCATGAACGAGACTCTTCATTTCTCAGCTCTGACCATTTCCTCTGACTGTCTCCATGTGTGGAATGCTTTCTTCTCAACTCAACCTACTGACTTACTTCCCTGGCTTCTTTTAAGGCCCAACTAAAATTCCATCTTTTACAGGAAGCCTTTACCAATCCTTCATAATTCTAGTGCCTTCTCTTTCCTCACAATTTCCAATTTATCCTGCCTAGCAAGGTACACGGCTTGCTTCATATATACGTGCCTGTATTTTGTCTCCCCCATAATATGGTAAGGTCCTTGAGGACAGGGACTGTCTCTTGCCACTTTCTGTGTCCCTAGCACTCAGAATAGTGCCTGATCAAAGCAGACATTTGACAAATGCGTATTGATTGACTGTCCACTGGTAGCCTCTAAGTCTCTTTGGGCTTTCAAACCAGGGACTAGATCAAATGCAAGCCTTAGAAGCCAATTATCCAGACTTTCTGAGGGTGGGAGAGTTGTATTCCATAACCACTGGGCTGGAATATTCTAGAACCTTTATTTTACCTACCCTGGCAAAGGGGTGGCCAGCGGATAGATCCCATCCTTGCCCTTTCCTTTCTTTCTTTGCTTGATAGAATGCCCAGTCAGTGTACTTCCTCCTCCCTCTGCCCAAGTTTGGGTCTCTCCCTCTGCCCAGGAGTCCTGGATAATAAGAAGAACTGTAATAATAAAAACAATAATAGTTGTCACTATTATACTTAGGATTTTTATAGGTCTTTAAGATTTGCAAAGTGCTTTACAAATATTACTTCGTTTGATCCTTACTATAACCCTGAGAAAGAGGGGCTGTTTTTTTTTGGGAGGGGAAGGCAGGGCAATTGGAGTAAAGTGACTTGCCCAAGGTCAAACAGCTAGTAAATGTGTCAAGTGTCTAAGACTGGATTTGAACCCAGGTCCTCCTGACTCTAGGGCCGGTGCTCTATTCGCTGCACCACCTAGCTGCCCCCAGGAGGGGCTCTTATCATTAGCTTGCATGAATTTTGGCATAATTACCAATATTTCAGACATAAACAAATATTATTTTCATAATTAATCCCTCCCACTTCCTAATATCTTCTTACATAGTCCTATTACTCCTTTACTATAACTGCCTTGATTAAAGCCTCTAACCCAAAAGAGTAGCACTGGAACCCAGATTTTGAAATTTAGTATTTCAGTTCAACAAGTATTGATTAAGCACCTGCTGTGTGCTAGATAGACACTGCTAGATGCCAGAGATTTACAAAGATGGAATTAGTCTCTGCCCTTAGAGGCCACTAGGTGGCGCAGTGGATATAGTGCTAAATTTTCAATTCAGAAAGAGAGCTGAGTGCAAACGATGCCTCAAGAACTCAACTGTCTGACTTTGTACAAAGCACTTAATATCTCTAAACCTCAGTTTCCTTATCTGTAAAATGGGGATAATAATAGCATCCACTTCATAGGATGCCATGAGGATCAAATGAGAAAAATATGGAAGTTTTCAAGCATCACAGAAACGTTAGCTTTTATATGATTCAGGGTGGGTGGTGGGGAGAGTTGAGGAGGAAATACTTGACATTTCTCCCAAACTAAGGCAATACAGTATTACTTTTAAATTCAATAGTATGGTGCCAATGGAGCCACATGAAACAGTGTTGGAGACCATTTAAGAGTTTACGGGGTTCAGAATCAAGGAGTGAAAGGGTCCTCACACTTGGGAATTACCCAGAAGCCTCATACTTGAACATCATTTTTTCCAACTAGAATCTTAGTAGGTTATGAACATTCTTAGAGCCAAAGAACATCATTAAAAAATAAAATTGGAATCAGATGATATCTACACCAGAGAAATCTTCCCTGATTACCAAAGATGAAAGTGATCCTTCCTTCCTCATATTTATCATAATAGTTTTTCTAACCCTCTTTGCCCTCAGTACATTTTTCTTGGTATTTTTGAATGTATGTTTTATCTCTTCTAAGAGATTGTAAACTCCTTGAAGGCAGGGATTGCATTGTTTTTCAACTTTGTATTCCCAGAAAATAATATAAACCTTGTACATAGAAGGTGCTTAACATATTTTTTAATTTTTTGGTTTAACCCTAACAAAAAAGAAACGACTGATTCCAAATATAGAAGTCATTTCAGAATAGAAGGATTATCAGAATAAAATCTCCACATGTGGTTTAATGAACTTGTCAGAAACAAAAAGGCAAAGTAAACACTAGACTAGAAGAAAAGATGAAGATGAGAAGATGGCTGTGTAAAATCATAGCAATTCCAACCTGACCTATTTTAGTAAGCTGTTGATCCCCGCCCCCAAAAAATGGAAATGGACAAAGGTAAAAGCATTGGCTCTGACCATTACTATTTCCTTAAAAAGTTTAAGAAATGAAAAATAATCACCATAATAAGGACATCGAAAGAGCCCAGAAGTCTCTTTAGCCAATCAGTAAATACTCAATCTTATTGCCAAACAAAGACATGATGACTTAGGACATCATTGATTTATAATGCAAGTGTTCATTATGGAAGAGGATGATGGGAGAATATAAGCAGTATTGCTTCATCAAGAGAATTTAATGTGAGATCCAGTTAAATTCTATTCAGGTAGACTGTATGGTTTCTGGGGCACCTTGCAACACTGACATTTTATAGTCCTGAAATGATTGTAAGGGCATCTGAAAATATGAAACTAGGGGCACAAAAACAGATGCGAAATGGAACAGATCTGCCGATTTTATCACAGGGTTATATTCTCATTGGCAACAACACATCTGGAATCTACCACCTTTGTATCCAAAACAGTAAGCAAAGATGAAGTCAAGAAGAATGGCTTGGATTTGATCAAATGTAAAGGTGAGGTTCCAGCTTCCCTTCCCTAATGAATATAATTAAAAGGTGTGTAATCCAGGGAGAGCCACCCGAAATGAAGTTCTAAATTTGTGAACAAAATGGTTTAGGCCCTGTGATGTCTTTATGAAGTATTAACTTCCCTTTATTTGGATCAAGGCAGAACAAATCTCCAGTTTACTCCAAAGAAGGGAAAATTATAGACGGTGCTTTCAAGCCTGGGTATTTACAAAGGAGAGTTTTTAGGGATTTTCCCCTTCCTTCTACCAGTCATAGTCTCATAGGATCTAGAACTGGAAGAGACTTCAGAGGCTATCTCATCTAACTCCTCATTTTACATATGAGGAATCTGAGGCACATAAACTTAAGTAACTTGCATTGTCATGCAGAGAGTAGACTTTAAAAGCTGGGATTGGACCCAGGTCCTTGATTCTAGATCCAGTGTTCTCACAACTATACCATATGGCCTCTTCAGTTATTATCTATGGCATGTTTCTTTAATAGGTCAAGAATCCATAATTTCATCATTTTTCATTTTCATTTCTCTTCATTTCATTCATCATCTCAAATTGCAACCCATCTACACTTTAGCAGATGGTCTTTAAAAGCTATCAGAATTTAATAATAAAAAAAAATCCACCACCTTGTGGCCAACCTGGAAGTGGACTTGGAAAAGAGGATCTCTGAAATTAGTGGGCCTGGTTTTCAGATGACAGAAATACTGACCCTAACTGTCAGGTACTCCAACTTTTCCAGCTTGGTAGATCTGGTCAAGCTTATACTCTGGTGGAATAGTCTTCAAGCACCCAAGGCCATCTCTACAACCCAGCGAGAGCCCTTAAGGGAAGAGATTTGTCCACATATGGTTGTTCATTTGGTATCTTGTCATCTACTGCCTGACAATACAGGATTGTAAGATTTAAAGGCATCCTGCTCAACCCCTTCACTGTACAAATGAGGAATCTGCAGCTCAGAGAGATAAAGATGATATAAGTAGTAAATGAACATACTTTGTTATTTTGTTTTCTCTGTTGTTATATAAATGAATGTACCTTGCCATATTATCATTATTATTCATAACTATTTTATTTACATATGTATATTTTTATTTAGATGTATATACATATGTGTGTCACCTACATGTGACCATATCTTCATTCATTGATAAATAAGTATTTAAATATCTAATATGTGCCAGGCGTCATGCCACATACTGGGAATAAAGAGACAGAAGTAAAACTTCCTACCTCAAAGAGATGACATTCTGTATACCTTTAAAGGTCTGTCACGCACATGTATTGCATATTCACTACATATTCATGCTACCCATAGTATGTGTGTGAATGTGTGCGTCTGTGTGTATAAAATATAGAAAGAGATGTAGGTATAGATGTAAGTATAGACGTAGGTGCAGTTGTAGACACAGAATGAGCATAGATGTAGGTGTGGATATACAAATAGGTACAAATATAGATTTAGACATAGTCAGAGAACATTCTTTTAAGCATATAGATATAGATGTAGATGTAGGTATAGATATAGATAGAGGTGTAGACATAGGACCACAAATTGGATTTCACTCGTATGGATTCAGGGATTGCCTCTACCAATATGGATCAGAGCTTTTCTCTATTACTCATAGTCTTATGCAAAATATATACAAAACAAACATATTTATATATTGAATATATATCAACACAATTTTGGGGGAAGAGGCATTAGCAGCTGAGAGGGGAAAAGCCTCGTTTAGAAAGTAGTACTTGAGTTCAGCTTTAAAAGAATCGAGGGATTTGGAGAGGAGAGGTGTGGGAGGAAGAAATTTCAAGCATGTGGGACAACCAATTCAACAGTATGGAAGCAGGAGGGAGGCTGCCATATTTGGGGGATGGCACATAGGCATAATTGACTGGTCATTCAAGTAAATGAAGAGGAGTGATATAATAATGATACCTGGAAAGGTAGGATGGGGCCAGGCTGAGATTCATTCATTTGTTCATTCATTCACAGTATTCTGCAACAGATCTTTTGGGGGGTTCTCCCTAGACTCATACACATTGTGATGACTGCATGTTTTCTCATCATGTAAGCCTCTTTTCTATTTTTTTCTCCCATAAATCCTCTGTAAGACCATCCAATGTTCCAGAATACTTTCTTTGGTTCTTTTGATGCAACTCACAGGCTCTCAATCTTCTCTATTTCATGCTGGCTACACAGCTACCCCACCTCCTTTCCCATACATATGAACCCTGTATAATATTTTTACCTCACTTCTTGTATAACTCATTCGTTCATTTATTCACACACTCATTCAACAAGACCCCACGCACTGTGTCTTAATGCCTCTTTGAACTCCCACAGTGCCTTTTATTGTAATAAGTTGCCAATAAATATTTGTCAATCTGATTTTACACTTTTAAGAAATCAGCTCACCAATCAGTAAGTGGTTGCTAAGTGATTTCTGGGTTTCTAGCCGTCTTCTCTCTTCCCAAGGAAAAGTGTAAAATATAGAAAATCGTTATGATTATTGAAAGCCTCCAGTATACAGAACATAGATCACTATGTCACATGTGTGCTAGCCCCTAGTAATCTGATGCTGGGTAACTGTGAAAAGATAGGTTTCAGTCTCCTTTAAAACAAGCCTCCTTGTTTTGCTGGTGTCTGAAGGGGTGGGGTGGGGAGAGGAGAGAAGAAAAAGAAAATACCTTTTCTTTCGTCTTTTTTTCTCTCTACAAACACTGCAACAAAACAGTTCCAAACAGCATTCTGACTATAACTTTCCGTCAAATCCATCATATCGGATCATGTCCATGGACACTTATCAGAACCTTTGATATTTCAGTCACACCAATGCTGTCACTATGTAGAAATACTGCCCTGATCTGTTTGGCTGACATTGTCAAAAAGGTTCTTAGGGAACCTTTCTACAACCAAGAACACAGACGCGACCATATTGAAAATGTGCTTGTGAAATCCATCTTGGGCTGGCTTTTAAAAATCTAATTTTTTACACATAGTTATTAGTCCAATGTTTTGCTTATAAACAAAAAAACCTGTAGCACAATTCCCCAAATATAGTAAATGCTTGATAAATAAATGCTTGTTAATTAGATTATAGATTATTGGCTCCTATAATTTCTGTTTTACAAAAGCAAATGAAAATAAAAGACAACAAACCCCAGTGACAATTCTACAATTTTGTCATGATGAATCTTCTCATTGAGAAATCACCAAATAATGGTGAGGAAATAAACATGGGGTTGAACTCTGCAGACTAACATCACTTATTTAATCACTTAATTAATCATAGCTTAGAGCCTCAAGGAAACTTAGCAGTACTCAAATCCAATCCACTCATTTTAGAGATGAGGAAACTGAGATTTCCTCAAAAGGGTTAAGTGACTTATCCAAGGACATACAGGTAAATAAGAGTATAGATTTGAACAAGAGACCTCTGACTACAAAACCAGCACTTTTTCAGTGTTTAGCTTTTCATTTTCCTAAAAACAAATGAGTATTTAACATCAACCTAAATATGCCTCTTTTCCCTCGAAGGATGTGCTATATTAATTGTGATCAACATCCATCCTCAGTATGTATTTTAAGAGCAAGCTTTTACACCTTCAGATTCTTTAGCTTTAGAAATGAAACAACATTGAACCACTAAAAACAGCCTCCAATCATCGTATTCCAAATCTGCATTCCAAGGGCTGTGATCTTTGGTAACTCGTTTTCTAGAAATCATTGTATGTTGTGTTAAGCCTCTGTCCTACACTGGTATATCAGCCTCACAGGCAGGCCTTGGGTGAGATGCATCAAACTAATCTGTGTAGATGGCAGCAAAACAGTCTCTTTCTGAATTACCCATTTATTAGTCTATGTAAGTAGAAAGCATCTTTTGGCAATAATTAACAAGGTATACCCATGTATATTAGCACATAAAGATTAAATTTTTAACACTCAACTTCATTTCATGCTGAAACAAATCCTATTGTGCTAACTCCATGCTAACCCATGGCATCTCATTCATTATTACCTAATTAACCTGCTAATAGCCACATCATAGGATTTCATCTCTATAATTATTTAGGATATTGGTTTCCAAAGGACTATTAAAGGAATACAATCAGACAGATTGCTGAAATCGATTTGGGTATTTGGGTTAAAAATTATTCATTGTACATAAACAACTTTCCTGGAATTTGGAATGCTCTTTGAAGAAACCCAGTATTCACATCCTAGATTTCTGATACTTGTCCACTCTGCTAAAGGAGAGCAGCTCAAGTGAGCAAAACATTGTATTTATACATGAAAGTATAAATTGGATTTTAAATAAGTCAGGCTCTCATGGAGATTTCGAAAGAAAAGTAGGATTTTCTCCGATTTTAGTGGGAATTTTTTTTGCCTTTACCTTGGGGAAAATATAAAAATGACCCTAAGACAAGGAAGAGGAGAGGTCTTCATAGAAGTCTAATAAAAAAAGATCTTGAAATACATTTTTGTATATTCTGAGTCAGCTTATGATTGAAAATTATAGGCTCAAAGGTCTAGAACTAAAATGGATCTCAGAGACCATCTGGTCCAACCCCTTTCATTTTACACTGAGGTCTAGGGAGGAAAGTGACTCACCCAGGGTCACACAGGAAATAATTTTCAGAGGTGATCTTTGAACTTGTACCTTATGACTCCAGGGCCACCATTCTTTCCACTGTACCAACTCAATGGCAAAGTTGTGGAAAGAGACGTTATCCACAGGAATTGGAGAAGATTGTTTGAGTTTATAACTCGTAGTTCCAAAGATAAGCACGTAGTAGGTTCTTAATCAATGTTTATTGACTGATTGATAACCTACAATTGTCACTTGAATTTCCTTCAGATTCTGCTTGTCATTCGCATTATTTCTTGCATCCCTTAAATTTGGTTCAAGCGATGCTCTTTTTATTGCTCTTTCCTTGCAAACTTTGCAGCTAAGATGCAGATGGCCCTCATCCCATTTTTCCAGGCAGCATCCATAGCATCCATGAAGACAAGCCCAGCTTTCCCCAAAGAGAGAGAAATGTCTTTCCAAGTAACCAGCACCTCAGGGAGCTGGTGCTACTGCACAGCTTACCACTAGATGTCCTGTGGACAAAGCAAGAAGAACATGCATGAATACATTTGCATTCTGATTCTAGCAAGGAATGTTCCCGACTTTAATCACATTGTTCAGAGTTGATGAAATAGCCAATCAACCATTTTTCTGCTACGTCTCCTATTGAGAGAGATAACATAACCTATGGGTTATGTAATCTACCCTCCATGAGCCATTTATAGTGCTGGAAAAGGAGAATGGTATCCTTGAAATATTTATTTCAGGATCTTTCATAATGAGGAACGAAGAGTACACACACACACACACACACACACACACACACACCTCTTATCTCAAAGATGAGTCTTTTAATTAAGCTTCATTTTTTCTCATTTAACAGCCTTGACAGGCTGTCTTGTTATAGATTCTCCTTTTCAGGAGGATGATAATACAGTGGATAGCAAAACAATTACTAGTCATTCAGAAGAAATATTCACACTGCATTATCCTCTGTGACTGCTAAGCAAATGAAAGTTGAATTTTACTGTCCATCAAGTTGGGTGGTTATTACAATGACTTCCCAAAGTAGGAGAGATATGCCTGTCTCAAAATTCTACTTGCTAATAAATAACCAAAAGTACTTTGAGATGCTCAGACTTGCTCTCCTTCTTAAGGTCTACTACTCCCCCCAACCACTACTTCCCCCTCTGCTCTTCATCTCCCTCCACAGCCACGTAACTGTGGGTGACACAGTTATGGTAGAAAGAGTCTAGGACTTGAAGTTAAGTGAATCGTGTTTGAAACCCATCTCAGCTTTTTTTTTTACTGTCTTTGGGGCCTTGGGCAAATAATTTTACTTTGAATTTTGGTTCCTGCGTCTCTAGAATATAGGCACTAGACTAGATGTTTTTTTCTAAATGTTTTAAATTTAGTTATTGATATCTTTTGTTTTCACATCACCATCTTTTCTGACTCCCTTCCTCTTACCCAGCAAGCCAGCCCTACTAATAAGAAGGGGACTAACCAATACATCAACCAATTCTGACAGCACATACAACATCCTACCTACCTGGGGGTTAGGGAGTGAGGTGCACTTCATCATCTCTCCTTTGTGGACAGGTATAGTCATTATCATTATACACACAATCAGGTTTGCTCCTGTTGTTAGTATCCTTTCTAAATACGTTTTTGTGAGCTAAGATGATCTTCAAAGCTCCTTTCAGCTCTAAATCCTGCAAATCTAAGGAACATAGGATCATAGATTTTGAGTAGGAAGCCACATATTCTAACACTCCTTTTACAAAGAAGGAAACTGAGACCCCAAAGAGCTCAAGTAAGTTGCTCAAGGTCACATCCTTAGGGAGTAAGGAACAGAGCTGAGATGATGGAAAGAGTCTTTTGATTTTTGGTTGTATCTAAGCATGGCATGGAAATGAAACTTGAAATACACAAAATCAATTTCCCCAGTGTTGTCAGAAAAAGAAATTTAAGGCTAAGTTGTTCTCTGTGGTTCTGGGGAAGAATCCCATTGAGATGGAGATGTGTGCCCCTATTTCCTCTCTAACAAATGCCTCCCCTGGCAATATGATAAGGCATTGGCAGGGCAAAGATGATTTTTGATGTCAGCCAAGGAAGGAAAAAATAATCATTATAAAATAAAGACTCACTTTCCTTGGAAGCTAATCATTTCTATGCTATAATTATTTTTAATATGGTTAAAAATGTAAAATAAAATGACTGAAAAATTTTTTTAAAACCACCAGCCAACATTGCAGGTATCAAATTCATGTGGAATAAATTTTGCAGATTCATGGATCATGTTACTGTAACCTTTCATTGTGGTACAAGACACACACACACACACACACACACACACACACACACACACGTACACACACGTACACACCATGGAGGTGGAAGCACCCTGAAGGAACTAGATTTTAGGTAAAATCAACTCTCAAACTTCCTTCCACCTCCTCCATCTCCTTTCCCCAGCTCCACACCAACCCCATTCAACCATCCCAATGGAAGTTCTGATGTTAGAGGACATCATTCAAATCCTGCTCTTGGTGCATATTGTCAATGTGACCTTGTCAGTCAGTCAATAAACATTCATTAAGCACCTACTGGGTACCAGACACTGTGCTAAGCATTGCAGTTACAAAGAAAGGTAAAATATAGTCCCTGCCCTCAAGGAGCTGACTGTCTAATGGCAACATAGGAACACCTAATTACAAGCAAAGGTATATACAGGATAAATGGAAGATAATCAGCAAAAGGAAGACACTAGATGGGAAAGAAGGTGGAATTCTTGTTGGGACTTGAAGGATTCCAGGGAGTCTGGGAGGCAGAGATAAAGATGGAGAACATTCCAGGCAAGGGGGACAGCCAGTGAAAATGTCAGGAGGTAAGATGTGGAATATCTTGTCCAGGTGGAACAAGGAGCCAATGTCACTAGATCAAAGAGTACATGGAGCAGTGATATGTAAGAAGATTGGAAAGGAGTCGGGGGGGGGAGGGTGATAAGAAGGCTTTTAATAAAAAAAACTATATTTACTCCTAGAACAGATAGGGAGCCACTGGAGCTCATTGAATAGTGGGGTGACATGGTTCGAAATGTATTTTAGGAAGATCACATTTACAACTGAGTCTTATTATTTCTAATATCTAGTAGTACCACATCCAGCTTGGCTCAAAGGGAAGAGATTCTTTCAGCTACTTTTAATTGAAAATCAAATGGAAAGCCACTCAGCAGCCATCGCTGTTATTGATATTCATGGAATCTGCTAAAACAGAAGGAAGATATTTCTTTATCACCCCTCCATAACTTCCCTTAGGAAGAAGTTTTTTTTTTTAAATACCTATTAAGACATAACCTTTATTATTAGCATGGGCTAATGCTGCCCAAATGCTTTCTGGATTTCCAATTGGGTTTTTCTTTTCTATTCTCTATTTCTCCGTCCATCTGTCACTCCCTCTCCTCTTTCTCTCTTTTTCCTTCACTCCCCTTCCATTCCTTCTTCCCCTTTTCCTCCCTCCCTCTGAAAATAGGGAGAAAAATAGAAATGTAATGCATATGATCATACTTTAATATGCTATTCAACGTTTCTGTTTGTAGTTCTTGGGTTTTTTTGTCTTACTTCATTAAACATTTAATAAATCACTGCCTATTTTGTGACAGGTTTTAACCATAACACAAACAGCAGGAGGTGGAAACCCTGCTCACTTCATATAGGCCTATAATATCCATGTCTACACCATCACACCCTCCAGGCATATTGGCAGAATGACCAATGGAAGATAAGCTTTTTCCGTCCGACAAAGCTTCAAAAATAAAGTTTTTTTCTTTTATCTTACCACAAATCAATTGGAGCCCTTACAGCAAAATCCTATAAAATAACTTCAAACAGCACTTCTTAGTCTAAAAATTTGTATTATGGCTATAACTCTTTGAAGTTTTATGACTGAAGTTTGGAGAAAAATGATTTAAGTGTTATCTGCTCGACATCAGAGTGTCAAAAATTCTCTCAGTTTTTCTTGACATATAAACTGCTACCCAGTATATGTTTTTTCAAATTTTTTCTTGCTTTAAGCCGCCTAACCCAGTTTGCTTGATAAAAGTCATTTAACTGCAGTTTATCCCATTGAATTAATATCCTTTAAAGGTTCAGCCACTTACAATTGATTATTTTACTTACACTGCTTTAAAAGAAAAACTGGCAACTCCACTCAGGTACTTTTTTTTTTCAAGGAGGAACTTTTTTCAAATGAGTGTTATGTTGGTTTTAAATGAAGAAGGAAAAAAGCTGGGGAGAATGCAGAGCAAGGGGGCTGAGGGCATCTTTGATTCCTCTTTGGGAGTCAAATGTTAGAAGGAGAAAATTGAAAGGTTTTCTGATGGAAAAGCTCCCCTTACACTGAGAGTCTGGGACCAATGACAGCTTTCACAGAGGGCATGAGATTCATCAGGTAAGCTCCCATAACAGGGAGGAAAAGTGTTGGCAGGGATTCAAGTCACTGCATGCTCACCAAATCTCTTTAGAAGTGTGCACTTTGGAGGATGAAATTCCTTTAAACATATTACTGAAAATGGAGAGTTTGGAAAACAAGAAAGAAGGAACTTGCATGAGACCTGCCTTCAATACAACCACAATACAATATACTTTTTTCTTTCTAGGAATCTTTCTTCAGAGTGAGTGGAGAGGTAGGGGAATGGTATAAGGTTCTGCTTATTCAAAAACAGGGCTGCTGATCACAGAATTACCCATTTTATAGGATCATAGAACCATTGATTTAGTATCAGAAAAGGCCGCCCAGCCCAATACCTTCATTTTACAGATAAGAAAATTGAAGCCCAGGAAAGTTTAGCAATTTGCCTAAGGTCACAAAGTAATTCTCAGAGAAAGGATTTGAACTCATGTTGCCCAAGTCCAAACCCAACCCTGTCTCTGCTGTCCCACTACCTCTAGTTCCTTTGTCATCCTAGTACATCCATCAGTAAGAATTATGCCCAAATTGTTTAAGGAGACAGAATTGGAGGTAGTGAGTGGGTTCTTCCCTCTTGGGTGAGGCTTGATGACCACATAGTGGTATAATTCAACTCAATTAAAATACAAATAAAATTTGTATTACGCCCAATGTTTATTAACCACCTACTACATGAACATACTACTATTCACTCTGTTTGAGGTTGAAGGTACAAAGTCAAAAATTAATAAATAAATAAGCTCCATGCCTTCAAGGAGTCTTCATTCTGCTATATTGTAGAAGCAATTCTTGCTCAGGTATAATTGGGCCAGATGGATTCTGAGGTCATTTCTAACTCTCAGATCCTCTCTATATGGGCATGTCTTCAGTGTGTTGATTCTACCTACCTAAATCGTGGCCCCACAGAACACTAATTCAAGTGACTGAGTGAGGTAAGGTCTAAGCTAGGGGTGGGGAATCTGAGATCTCGAGGCCACATGTGGCCTTCTAGGTCCTTGGGTTTGTCCTTTTGGCTGAGTCCAAGTTTTACAGAACAAATCCTTTTATTAAGGGGTTTGTTTTGTGAAGTTCGGATTCAGTCAAAGTGCCAGACTTGCGGACCTAGAGGGCCACATGTGGCCTCGAAGCCGCAGGTTCCCTACCCCTGGTCTAATCTATAACTGTTGTTGGAGTTTGCCCTCTATATCTTGTGATCATATATGCCCATGAGAGTATCACTTATTCTATTGTTGACTGCCCATCTGAATCTTTGTTCTAGTCAAACTAGACTATTGGCTGTTCCCCAAACCTGACATTCTATCACCTTCCTCCATGTACTTTCACAAGCTACCTCCCATGCCTAGAACCACACCCTTCTCTTCCTTCTCTCAGAATCCTTATTTTCTGACGTGACTCAGCTCAGATATTGCTTCTTTGGTGAATAAAGTGTTTCTTTACTCCTCTCTTTTCATGTTTTTTTTTTCTCCTTTTCAAATAATCAGTTGTATCTTCCAGTACAACGTAAGCTCCTTGAGGGCTTGGTGTCTCCTTAGTTTCTGGCTTTCTAACCCATGCCTATCTAGCTCCATGCCCTAAACATCACAGGCCCTTAGTAGATGGTTGCTAATTTTAGTTGAGTTAATCTTGCCATCAAGTTCTTTCTTGCTCCCAAGAGTCCCTTTCTTCTTTTTAGACTTCTTCTGTGCACATACATCATTTATTATCGCTACATTATGTTCTTGCTTAGAACAAGGTGACAGCTCCTCACAGGGTACTACCCAGTGGTGGGAATGGAAATGATTTACTCTGTGAACTCTGACTGAATTACTGTTAAAGTCTACATAGTCTGATAAATGATGTGGGTATTGGTGTGGCCAAGAGGCTCCCAAATCCCTTTCCTGTTCATTCCTCTCCCATACGACTCCGTTAACACCACTATCACTTACTGAAATGACCTATAAAGACATGCTTGGACCACTCTAGTCAACTAGTTAACTAGTCAGTCAACATTAATTAACCACCTACTATGTGCCAGGCATTATGCTAAGTGCTGGGGATACAAAGAAAGACAAAAACCAGTCCCTGCTCTCAAAGTGCCCACTGTCTAATGGGAGAGAAAATATACAACCAGATACAAACAAGCTATAGATAGGATAAATTGGAAATAGTCCAGAGAGGGAAGCGACTATATTAAGGAGGATCGAGAAAGGCTTCTTGCAGAAAGCAGCACTTTAACTGAGACTTGAAGGTAGCCAGGAAAGCCAGGAGGCAGAGATCAGAAGGAAGGCATTCCAAGAATAGGGGAAAGCCAGTGAAAATGTCCTGAGCTGGGAGAATGAAGAATATCGTATGCAAAGAACAGCAAGGACGTCAGTGTCACTGGAATATAGAAGTGATAGATCACATAGCAATGAGAATTAAAATAAAAAATGTCATCACTTGCTAGTCTGTGACTCAGTGGGCATGCTGCAGGGATCTTTGGCTAGAATACCCTGCATATGAGCAGGTTTACTATTAATTTAGCAAGCATTTATTAAGCCCCTACTGTACATGAGGCTTTGTTCTACGTGTTAAGGATACAGAAAAATGAAAAAAAAAAACCTCTGATATCAGGGGGTTAAAATTCCACTTGAGGGAGGGGAAGATACAATATTTTACAAAATGAATATAATTTGAGAGAGAGAGAGAGAGAGAGAGTATTTACTGAACTGAATCTTCTACCATGGTAGTCATCATGGCTTACTTTATTTTTACCAAGGAAACTGTAGTCTCTAAACATGGGAACAAGGGATCCCTGGGATTCATAGTCTGACCCTGAGGAGTATATGATCAACAAATCAGAGGGCGAAAGGTTGATCAACTGTCACTATCCCCTCCCCCCATAAGCTGATCAGCTTCAACAGTCACTACACCTACTCCTAATCCCCAGTGCTCACCTATTCTGCCCCCTCCCTTAGATATTCAAGCTCCCAATCTCTTACCTTTTGAAAAAGGAATTGACCTCTCCGGGCAATGATCAACTAACTTCTACCTGAGTACCCACAACAACAACTACATATTATGAAAATCTTCATTCCCCCTCCCAGCATATGTACATATATGCATGCACAAACACAATATATGTATACATACATACACTATAACGTGTGTGTATGCATGTGTGCGTGCGTGCATGCGTGCGTGTGTGTGTGTGTGTGTGTGTGTGTGTGTGTGTAACTACAAAAGGCTCAGGGAGTTTGAACTTTTATTCAACATCCTAGTCTCACCCTCTGGAAAGCAGTAGCCAGAAGTAGTGTCTGGACTGGGAGTCAATGCCAGACTAGGTGAAATGAGAAAAGTAGAATGATACCATGCTTGAAAGGGAGCATCTTGAGGACTCCAGCAAAAGTACTTCCAGGAGCTGTGTTAACCTTTTTGCCATATGTGCTTTCTAAGCCTGAGCCCACCTAACCCCTTGACTACGTATTAGTGGGGGAAGGGTCAAAGATTTGGGGTGGGGGGAGAAGGCAGATGAGGAAGATGTTATGTACCAACTGTTATTATGGTTCATTAGTAAATAACCATTTCATTTCTAAAAGCTAATTAAATGTGGCTAACTAATTGCTATCACTGATAAACATGGTGGGAAGTGTATGGGAGCTCATGAACTATAGCATTAGAAGGACACATTAAAATTCCTCAAGACTAACCTAGAGCTTTAAGGGAATGTAGTAGACATGCTTCGGGGACCTAACTTGTGGATACAAGTAGGTGTTGGGATAGTAGCTACAGAGCATGTGCAACATATAAATCTACATATGTATAGATACATACCCACACAAATACAATATTTCCCCCAAGAAAATGTGAGCCCCTTGAATACAGACTTCCACTTTTGTTTTTGTATCTCTGACACAGTGCCTGGCACACAGTGCCTGGTACACAGCAGAAGCTTAATAAATGCTTCTTGGTTGAAAATCTATTAAAGGAAACATTCATAGAAGAATAAGAAGGTAAATGGAGTGTGGCACCAGTATAGATCTCCAAACAAAGCAGTCACTATGATCACAGGACAATTCATCTAAAGCTGGGAGGGACCTTACAGATTATTTTATGCAACTCCTTCATTTCACAGTTGAGGAAACAAGGACTGGAGGGGTTAAGTTACTTTCCTAAGATCACACAGGCAGTAATTGGCAAAGGTTGGATTTGAATCTGGTTCCTCTAACTTCAGATCCATTGCTCTTTCCCCACACTGCCTCTGTTCTAGGTGGTGCCAGTAGAGGGACTTCTGGACCTGGAGGTAGACATTTGGTTGCTTTCCCAACTCTGACAGTACTTGCTGTATGCTCTTAAGAAAGTCATTTCACTTCTATAATACCATTTTCTCATCTGTAAAATGAAGGGATTAGACCTCTAACATCCCTTCCAGCTCCAGACATATGAAATGTATACAAATAGGCGGAAGAAAGGGTTAGTGAAAGACAAGTAGGTGAGAGCACAGTGAAAATGCTATTAGCGATTAGCAATAGGTAATGTGATGAATAGTTTTGACTAACGCATTTTCTGAAAACGAAGAGTACAAGCTTGGAAGGGCTCAGTCTCTACATATACACACGCACTGGGGTAGAAAGATAGGGCCTAACTCATCAACTTAAAAAGAGATGCTACTTAAGAATCATACCTTAGCACACCATTTAAAGGGTCGTCTCTAGGTGAAACTGACACAACAGATCCTGCTGATGCTGCTAATTTGCTGGAATAGACCTGCCACCTCAACTCCCTTCACTGCTCTCATGGCACTTCCAGGCATGCTGAGGGCTCAACCATCACAGGCTGGTACCTAACAAAGGATGAAGCTGAGGCTGCCCAATTGCCCAGAACATGAAATAATGAAGTGCTGATGCAAAGGGGCACAAAGAAGCTTTCGACTGGGAATCTACAAAAGCGACTGCTGAGGAGCAGGTGGTATGAAAGATGATCCTACCCTCTCTTATCCCATAATCTCCTGCAGGCAGGTGACAGGATGAAACAGAAGATGACAATCTAGAACCCAATAAAATCATGCCAGCTAAGTGGCCTTCCATTTTGGTTTGTGGGAGTTGACTGAAAATACTCACTGTCCCATCCATAGGAGCCTCTTTCTTCATCCTTCCCTCTTCCTGGCATTTTCTTTGGGCCTCTGCTATTCTAATTTGTATTCTAGTTATTTATGCATTTGTCTTATCTCCCTGCTAGCGTGCCAGAACTGTTTTCCCAAGATTGGTGTTTATACTTGCAAGTTAAGTTGGAGGTGGTACAAAAGGTGTAATGAATATGGAGTATTATTATGTTCAGTTCTGGGTGACACATTTTAGGAAAGATGTTGATATAGCACAGTGCATACAATGGAAGGCAACCAGGATGGTAAGGGGACCATGCCATACAAGGACTGGTATCAAAAACAACTGGTGGGGGGTCATGTAGAAGAGAGATTAGACTTGTTTTGCTTGGGCTCCAAATGGCTAAACAAGAGGCAGTGGGTGAAAGATATAGAGAGGTGGATTTTAGCTCCATGTAAGGAAAATTTTCCCAAGAATTTGAGCTGTCCCAAAGTGGCATGGAATACTCCAGTCCCCCCACTTTAAGCAAAGGTTGAGCAATCACTCCCCAGAGGATTGGACTGATTCTGCTTGGTCCTAGAGGACAGAACAAGGAATAAAGAAAGATAAGGCAGAAATCAGAAGCCATTATAAGGCATCAGAACAGGATGTGGATGGAGAGAGGTAAAGGAAATACTCACCTGAATCCATCATTAGCTGACGAGGACCACAGATCTGGAAGTGAACTTAGAGATTACCTAGGTCTACTCCTTCATTTTATAGTGAAGAAACTAAGGGCCAGAGAGGTGGTGACTCGCCATATTCGCACAGATAGTAAATAACAGATCCAGAGTTCCAACAGGTCATGCTAAAGATGTCATGCCATTCATCTTTATGGATGATGATGACGATGATGATGATGATGATGATGATGATAGCTAGAATTTACATATCACTTTATTTTTTTTATTCTTTAGTATGGATTTATTTTTTTAATTTATTTTTATTTTTAGTTTACAACAGACGGTTCTACATAATTTTGAGTTCCAGATTTTCTCCCCTCCCTACAAATATTAACTCATTTGATCCTCATAAAAATGTTTGGAAGTAGGTGCCATTATTATCCCTATTTTACAGATGAGGAGGCTGAGGCAGACAGTGATGGCATCACTTTCCCTTTGTCTCAGGCTAGAGTTGGTCTTCCTGATCCCAGATCCACTATATCCACTGTGCTTCTATCCACTGTGCTACTAGCTGCCTCTCATTCTGCATATTTGTCATGAATGTTTCTGTCCTTAACTATAAATTCCTAGGACTGAGGAGCAAGGACTAAGGTTGGCATCATCCAGCCTGAAGCATGACTTACATATGCCAGTGATTAGGGAAATCTCTAGACAAGCAGAAGAATAATTTGCACAGGGAGGAGCTTGAGGTGAGGCTACAGAAAAGACATACTCTGAAGGTCAAGCAGAACAACTTCCAGAGAGGTTCTAGAACCTCAGTATACAAGGGGCTGAGATGAGGGATAGGTTAATTGTCAGTGAGAGTTTGGGCAAGTCATTTAAACTCTGTTTGCCTTAATTCACTGGAGAAGAAAATGGCAAACCACTCCTTTATCTTTGCCAGGAAAACCTCATAATGGGGTCAAAAAGAGTTGGACAGGACTGAACAAATGAACAACGTGCCAAGCACTGTGCCAAGACACAAAGACAAAAATGAAAGAGCTTGCATCCCACTGGAAGAATACATCATTAAAACAGACAGTTTAAGTATTTATAAATGTAAATGATATATAATATATAGCATATATTATATATGATACATAATATATTTGGTATATATAATGTAAGCATTTATTAAGCACCTACTATGCACTAGGAACTATGCTAAGTCCTAGGAAGACAAAAAAAAAGATAGTCCCTGACCTCAAGGGGCTCACAGTCTAATGGGAGAGGAGACCACATGCCAACAATTGTGTACAAACAAAATATAGACAGGGCAAACTGAAGATAATCAACAGAGGGAAGGCACTAGAATTAAGGGGGATCAGAAAAAGCTTTCTGTAGAAGGTAAGATTTTAGCTGGGACTTGGAGGAAGCCAGGAGGGGGAGATGAGAAAGGAAAGGAGGGAGATCATTCCAGACACAGAGAACAGGGGTGACTGTGCCTGGAGTCAGGAGATGGAGTGTCTTGTTCAAGTAATAGCAAGTAAATATATGTATAAAAACTAAATGTACAACAATTTCAGGGTTAAGGGAGAGCTAAAATCTAGAGATAGGGGAGGTCAGGAAAGGCCTTGTCTGGCACTTGAGTTGAACCTTGGAGTGAGGTAGAGATCACAAGAGGTTTAGGGGAGGAGGGAGAGCATTCCAAGAATGGAGGACAGCCTGTTCAAAGGCAGTCAGGAACTGGAATGATGTTTACAGGGAGCCTCAATGAAATATTCCTAGGACCTAATATGATACGCTCAGCTATTCATTCCACCTGAATGGGAGAAAATTTCCTACTGGAAAAATCCCCACCATTTCTGGTCTGTTTGATGGTGCTGTCTGCTATCCAAGGACATATAAGTCACTGAGAAGCTGGCCTTAGCAGTTGAATACACACTGCATAAACCGATTATGTAAGGCAAGGCACAAGACTGGGGGCTCCACTCCCAGCCAACACCACCACCCTGTCTTCGCACCACCTGTCACGTCTATCAACATTTTAACTAATGTCAGAGTTCTTCTCTTGCTAATGAGCTGTTATTCCAGAGGAACATTTCTCTTCTCAGTTTTCCAGTTCCAGTATAATGAGGTAGAGTGGGTCTTTTCTATTCCTGACCCCTCCTTCAGAAGTTCCCTCTTTGCCTTAGAAAAGCTTCACTGTTCTCTTTCCCTTCTCTCAGACCCAAGTCTGGGTCTGTGGGGTGTTTTCAAGGGTGTTTTGCTTTGATACTGCTCTCTAGATCTCCCTTATGAGGGTCAGACATCACCAAACCTGCACACCACCTCAGCATCCTGGTGGTGGGCAATCATAGAAATGGTGCTGCCCACTAGCTAAAACACATTTGCCACCAAAAGAAAATCTCTCCCTCTAACTCTGCTTTCTGATAGATGGAAGGAATTCTTCAAAAGTCTGACCTAGAGTAACCCATGGGGAGTCCTGTTACCCTTTGTTTCTACTCCATCTTGGTATGATCAGACCTTCATGAAGTTGGGAGATTTATAGGGTCAGACCTAACTTCTAAGACCTTAAGTCATAAATGTAATAGACCTCGATCGTTATCATTCAATGCCTATTGGTTGACCTCAATTTCTTGAGATATCGTTTTCAAGGTCTACTCTGAAGGGGCACTCATTCCAGACAATAGGAGTGAAAAAGGATCCTCTATGTCATCAATTAATCAGCAAGCATTTATTAAGCACTTACTATGTACCAGGCACTGGTGATACAAGAGTGTTAGCATTAGTATGGACTTTGGTTTAGCAGAGAGAGAAAAAGAGGAATGAGATTCATAGCCTTCTAGCTTCTTCTGTTACTTACCAAGACCATATATGGCTTACTCAGGCCTTTAATTGCGTTTATTTCATATGTTTTGGATAGTTGCACACGTATAACCTACATCAAATTGCTCACTGGCTCAATGAGTAGGAAGGAGAGGGATAGAGGGAGAGAATTTGGAACACAAAATTGTTTTTACATGTAATTGAAAAAATAAAATATTCAAAAATTGTGTTTATTACATAAAGATTATATCCAAAATGGGACTATAGGTTTTATTAGAGATATAGGACATAGGTTTTGCTTTGGAAGAGGAAAGAGAAAGGGGGGAAAGAGAAACTATTTCTCTTGCAAATGTCTCTTATGAACATATGCCAAGCATTTCCCAAATGATCTGAGAACTTCAGGAAATCTGTTGTCAATGGAAGCACCTGTTATTATTCATTCATAGTCTCCATTTCTTACTGATATCTTTGATGTGAGAAGGTTTTATAGAATGGACTACAGCTAGGGGAGATTCTCAAATCAGTTTGTCATAGTACTGAGGTTAGTGACCAACTGATGCTGCTTTGGTTGTAACATATAATTTGAGAGAATTACCTAGAACCTTGAGAGGTTCTGACTTATTCATGGTCTCATGGATGCTAGGCATCAGAGGAGGGACCTGTACCCAGATCTTCCTGGCTCATACCGTAGCACACTCTCCATTATGCCAGTGTCTCTCATGGTAAAACACCAATTTTCTATTCTCATTTCAAGTGATATATGGATTCAGAGTCAGAATGTAGATCCAGTCTTGTCACTTTTTTCTCAAAAGTCTTTAACAAAGTTCCAATATAATTTTGCCTGACATTATGGTCCTTTGCAATCTGGCATCACTTACTTTTCAATTTAATTTAGCAAACATTAATTAAGCACCTAGTATGTTCAAGGGACTATGCTAGGCACAGGGGATACAAATATTTTGTAATGAATCCTTGTCCACAAAGAACTTTCACTCAATTGGGCAGCTGCAATATGAAAACAGATGAATAAATGCAAAATAATTCAAAAAGAGAAAGAGTACTAATGACTAGGAAAGCAAGAAAGCTTCCAATAGGGGAGAATCCTGAGCTAAACTTTGGGAAAAACCTAAGCATTGTGAGAGACAATAATGAGGAGGGAGTAAGCTTTAGGCTTTATGCAGAAGCATGGATGCAGGGGATTTAAACTCATGTTCTGATAAAAGTGCATACGCCCAACTGGCTGAAATGTAGATTGCATGAACGGGAGATGGAAGCATTAAGTATGAAAAAATAGCCAGGAGCAATATTGTCTCACTACAAATTCTGTATTCCTTCTATTATACCATACAACAAGTACTTGCTTTCTCTTTATCTTAGTGTCTTCTGCTAGAATTCCCTCTAAGATTATCATTAGCTTTTCATGAACTTTCCATAACAGAATCAGATCATTATAGTTATTAGGTTTTCAGATTTAAGTTATTAGATAATTATTTAAATCAAGAATGACATTTAAATAAGTTCAAAAATTACTTATTAAGAGCCTGTTATGGACAAGATACTCTGATTAATGGTGCAGGGGATACAAAGATGTGTATTTTTTATTTATCAACTATATGGATAGGCTAAGGTTGCCAGGTTCCCATATTAACAGGATGCTTGGATATGGACAATGGATATTTATGGGTATAGGAGAAAGTGCTGAGGAACTCAAGAGATTGAATTGGGAGTGCTTGCTCATGCTGTCAAAGTGATTATGAGACATATTCATGTGCCAAAACCAGGAAGCGATAACTTCAAAATGATGAGTACATCCTATAGAGTGAAATTCCCCACTTCTTGGTTCAGTACTGATCTAAAGGACATGTAGGTGTTCCAAAGGATCTCCTCTGGACAATAGACAACTGCCAGTAATATACAAGTGTGGATCTTTAAAAACTTAAGTAGTACAAACTAGATTTTGTTCAACACTGCTATAAAGAATTGAGGAAAAGAAAAATGCCAGGATAATCCCCTCCCCAAAGCACAGTATTTCCTAAAGTTGCTAAAGGAGATTTGAAAGAATTAAGGTCCTAAATTATTCTGTTAACATGCTCTTTCCCTTTTGGGAAAAGAGAGCTTCTTTTACAAAAAAATCTCAATACTGCTTTTTTTGATACTAATTCCTAAAACGGGGTAGGGAAAAAGGCTTAGAACACTTTGATACTTCAATGGATCTGTGATCCCACCCAGGTGGGTTACTCCCTCCAGTGATGCAGATCACAATTCTATCCATGCCTCCTTATTCTCTTTGACTCTTGTCCTGTCCTCCTAGGTAGAATAAACAATTACAAGTCATATTAGAATAAGCAGTCACAATGAGACAAAAAAGAATTTAATATGCCTTTTTAACTGGAACATTCACATAAGCGTGTCTGTTTGTGGGATGTAAACATTCTTCTTTTTGGAATTCAGAGGTTTTCTTTTTGTATCGTCCAACTTTGTAAACTAGATATACTTACCTTTATAGCTGAGCATCCAGTGGGAAAAGGAATTAGACTGCACACTGGTGAAAGGCAAGCTGGGAAATAGCAACATCCAGGCCCAAATTCCCCTCACCTTGTTGCTTCTGTTTTCAGGTTTAGGAGTTGAATATTCAGAACTGTGTAATGGGGGTAGTAAATAGGCACTTTGGTTCTGTTCACCAGTGCTATAAAGATGTAAAAATAAAACTATTAGACAATGCAATAGGGAATTTGATATATTTAGATGGTCACAAGCTGGATTTTGCTCGTCACTGCTATAAAGAGGTGAGGAAAAGCTTTTTTAAAAAAACTGTTTCAGATGCAAGGTGTAGGGAGTTAAGATCATCCCTATAACTTGCTAAAACTGATTCTAACAATACACAGTGTCACTTTTAATCTATTGGACTCTTATGCAACACCGCCATTACTGGCAAAGATAGATAGGTCAAGACTGATAAACTTTGTGCTAAAGAAGCTCCCTGCATATACTCCTCAAATTCACGAGCAAGGCTCCTTTCCCAGTTGGGTAACTCAGGCCAACAAAACATCTCGTTTTCCTCAAGGTGACTTTTTTTGGCTTTATAGGTTCCTAGGATCTAGAACAGGAAGTGATCTTGGAGTCTATCTCTCTGGCCCCCTCATTTTATGGATGAGAAATCTGAGGGCTAAAGAGCTTAGGTGATTTTCCTGAAACCACACAAGCAGTGAATACTAGAGACAGAATTTGAACTCAGGTACTCTGACTCCAAAGTCAGCATCTTTCCAATCATTATATCTCCTTTTCTCATTTTTGTACATCCAGATTGGCATGGTGCCTGGCACATGTGATGACTGACGGGAAAGCTTGAAATAGCTTTTTTGAGGAATGAGAAGTGAGTCAATCAGAGACAAGTAAAAGGATTTTTATGTAACCCTGAGGGTTCAGTTTGCATTAGTGAGAACTTGTTGTAGAGCTATTTAACATAACTTCATGACTTTCTTCAGTGGCACTCTGCGACTAGAGAGGAGGAGGAAGCATGGCAGTCACTGGTGAAAGATGTGACTACAAGGAGAGGGAGATGACGCAAGGCAGGTCAAAGATGACCATTGCCAGGAAACTAAGCAGAGCAGGAGATCAGGTTCCCGAGGACTAGGTAGAGATGCAGAATGAGAGAGTAGGAGACTAATACAGGTGGGGCAAGTTTTAGAGTGGTGGCCGCAAGGCCAACAATACTGAAGACTGAACTCCCACTTCTTACATGGTGGAGGAACTTTTCTTAAACCACTCGGGGGGGGAAGTGAAGATAATGGGACACTCAATTAAAATGGTCTGTTCTCTATTATTTCACTATTTATTTCAGTCCTCATTGCATCTTTTGCTGCTTCAGTATTGTCTTTTGCTTGGGTCCTGTAAGCATGGTGGGTAATTCAATAGCTAGACTAAAAGTTCATGACCTTTGATCTATGAACTTGATTTTTTTAAAATATATAGCAGATAACTATATTTCATTATAGTTGGTTTCCTTTGTAAGTCTAAGTATTTTATTTTATGCATTTAAATAATCAGGATGCA